>NW_024538651.1:0-63088 GCF_016647635.1 Suillus subaureus
ACGATAGTGCGGCAGCATGTAGCCGGAGTCTTCGTACCGTTGATCACAAAGCATTGGTAGTAAATTTTCTTCAATATTTCATAGCATCAAGTTCGTCCACTTTGGTTGAGGGAAGGAGGTTCTCGTATGATAACAATGATCACAAGTTGGACTAGCAAAGAGGAAGAAGCCCAGTCTTTGATTGAAGGACTAAGTGAAGTGATTCCGAATACAAGGACGTTGTCAAGAAGGAAAATGATACACGAAGGAATAGTTGTATATGTATAATGAAGCGCGTACAGAGAACACGTCGTGATATAAGACACCCTATAGTACGAAGAACCAAAGGACAATATTGAGTAGAAGTCAAGAAAAGGTCGTCCGTAGAGACAATAAATATGTTTTTATGTATATAAAGATCAACCTGCCATTAAACTGTGAGAGCTGTAGACGGTTCCAGTCGCATAACGATAATATGGTCCATGCACCCTGGGTTTAGTAGATACCAGGTATCAGCCGGTACCTGACTGCCTTCGCCCACTTTTCCCACTCGCCTCTGAAAGTTGATTTCAGAACTTGGTCCTCTTGGCTGACCCTGAACACAACGCTTATCATAAGAAGAGTGATCTCCACCAGCCATGCTACCACGATCACTTTCAGTCCAGGGACATCCAAAACCCCTGAACGTCTAAGCCCTGAATCAGTTGATCCGTGCAGGATCAATATGCCGATGAACCTCCATCATGCCGGCTGTATAGGCTGGATGACGTATGACTGGCGTATGGTCCGGTCGTTACAATATGTTGCCCTTCGCGAATAACTGAGCTGGAAAGTGAAAAATACGACCAAGGGTACGATTAGCACCACCAGCGGAATAAAGACCACCCGTGACGGCGAGGCAGTACCGAAAACGAAAAGGAGACTAATAGGTGTGTCACGTATTATGGAAACGGAGTTGGGATCTGTTGAATGATAGATAATGATAGCGATTTCTGCGAGAGAAACAGCCCAATAAAATGCCTGGTGCATGGTTCTATGAGACGTTCATGGGCAGGCGACAGAACTCGCCTTTATGGTCGGAAACCCATATTTAACGAGCCGAAGTGAAGATCCACTCGTTGAAACGTTTGACGAATAACCTCTTTTACTCGAAGGGACATTTTCGGTCGTGAACGATACGTGCAGCGCGATAGCAGACGAGAGGATAAGTAGAACTTTGAGAAGGGATCCATGATCATGAAGAGGCACTTGAACTTTTCAACGAGTGCTTTATACATGAATTCCTCGCTGATGCTGTACACTATCTGATAGTCATGTCGTCATAATGCGGAAGTCGGCATTAGCGAAACAGGGTGTAGGAGTGATTATGTCGTTGGTTTTGCGTTCTGTTGAATTCAGCTCCGTGGTACGCGTGCTAGGCCAGGCCAGATCACGATGGATCCCGGGCTCCACGCAGCGGATAATCCTAGCTTTTGGGCCAAGACTGTTTCGAGGAAAAGGGGTGGGACAGTGTTGTAAGTTTTGCAATTATTACGCTCGACGGTCCGCTTGCACGCACGGTGAGGTACATGTACATTCCATACAGCCGTGGCAATCCCCGACTAGTAGAGACAGTTTAAAATTTGAAATTAGGGCTACCAATCACGAGTAGTCATCTGACTGTTTATCCGGCGGGAAAGGTCTCGAGCACTGTGCTTCACTTCTGGCAAATTGATCTTGTTGAAATGTTGACGCGTACGGAAATCGTTTCCTGGTGCCATAAACAATATGGTGTCAAGGTGAACAATGTTTCTCCACAAATTTCTGGGTGGGCAAAAATGGGTTCCGATTCGTACTGCTAAGAGACTAATATAAACGCACCTGCAGCCTCTCACGAGCAGCACCAAACGTTGATTCCTCCATCTTGTTGCCGTCCTTGAATGCGATGAACGTAGGATACTGGACAGCCAGTAGTTAGCGTAAGGTGATTGTTGTGTGCAAAGATATCCGATATTTACGCTCGTTATGCCACCAACTTCGAAGCTGACATCGTCGAGTTTCTCGGCATTGATGACGTAAAATTCGATCTTGTCCGACGAGAACTTGCTTGCGAGCTCATCAAAGGTAGGGGCGATGGCTTTGCAATGAGGGCAACTTTCGGACACGAAGTCTACGATGACTGTCTTCCCTTCTTCCATCATCTGTGGGCTCAAGTGTGATTTTCGTGCTATATCACTGGCTATGAAGTGCCTACGATGGAAATGAACTGGCCATGAGATGTGATCGGTTTGACAGACATGGTGAGCAGGGTATTGCAAGGACTTGAACGGCACACTGCTGCTTGTGACTGATGATTGACAAAGATAACTAGTTTGTGGTTGGCTACATGACCAGTCCGTGGAACTTTTTGGGAGTTCAACCTCAATTCCCGATGCTGGCCGAATTCCCGAGCTGGAAGGTCTTAACGTCGACCACATCTCGCAGGTCACCGCCTAACATTATTTGAAGGATGCTAATCTCTCCTCCCAGGTATGCGTTCCAACACAATGGCTATCTATTGCATTACTTGCGCCTCTTCAAATCATACCGCACCTAGGCCCATCTGAAATATCGAGTTTCCACTTGTTCCCACAGCGCCGCTTGCATCAAGAATAGTATTGTGTTTTGAAATCTTTTCTGAAAACATCTTCATTTCCGTCAACGACGTGGCATGTACATTTCAAGGGGCTCTGTGTCTATGACGAGAGATAACCCAAAGCCTCCCTCCACCAACTATGCAGAATCGCTGTGGCCAAACTCCTCTGGACGCTCATAACATACCAGCCCACTGGCCCTCCTCACTTCAATAATTTGGCACAGGCCCTCCTTCATCAACGCAGGATACCCTTCCCTCTCTTCCGGTAACACGGAGTCATCAGCCCCACAAATAAACAGAGCAGGCACAAGTAGCGTGCTGAGGGTATGTTCCGCATCATATCCACTGTCGCCATATCACGCGCTCTCGATTACAGCACTTGCCAACTTTTCCATCCCTTGCGCACCCTCTTGTGCGGTCATCTCCTTCACGCACAGCCATTCCGGCCTGTCGCGTGCATCAGCTGTGAACCACCTAGCAACAGTTTTATCGGTCACTAAACTGATGTGTTTCTCCGTGTCGTGGTTGAGGTAAATGTGGCGTGACCATTCGTGCTCGACGGCTTCTCGCGACTTTGACCAATACTTGAAGCCAGCACCAACGAAAGACGAGACAATTCTGGGGATTGTGCGCAAGGAAATGAAGGGCGATGTGAGTGCCTAGGCCAAGGCTGCTCTAGGTCACAATCGGAGAGCAGCATGTGACGTTTGAAACATTGACGTGTCAACACTACCACGGTCGGATCCCAAATGTGAGGCTTCAATTGAAGGTTGACAAATGCACCGTTGATGAATCTGAGGACGGTGCCAGATATTTATTTCGTTATTCCCCTCTTAGCGATAGTGGAGGTAGTTCCGTCATTCGAAAGTGATATATCGATCAAGAACATACCATCACATTTGGAGCCAGTAACTTTCTTCAGGAAGTGTCCAAAATTATTCTTGTCAGCTGGCACAAGTCTGTCATTGCATATGGCGATGATTTGTTATCCCACCGTTCGGACATTATCCTGTACATAATGACGGGGTCATATGCTGCCCGAAACGATATCATCGATAGCTTCTGGTGAATGGTTGATCCTAATCTCCCCTAGATAGCCCTTTACAGACGATGGAAGACAGTCGTTCCTAAAGGGTTGATGTAGTGTCAGGGGCAGAAATATTTTAGGGCGAGTTCTGCCAAAAAAAACGGCAGAACGGCAATTGGCAGAATGGCAAAAATCGGCAGAAATGTTTTGCGTGTTTTTGCGTGTTTCTAGAGTGGTTCAAGATGACGGCAAAAATGATCTAAGCTATTAGTGTTACTCAAAACAAATTTTGAAACTTTTGAAAACTCGCTTAGACGCCGCCTAAATGCTTTCAACTCTTGGCTAAAGTCTTGAAGCCACCTCGGCCGACGACCTAGATTCAAGGTCAGGCCGGCATCGTATGGCGGACTTTGAAACCACCATGCCTCCTGCCCGTCGTCAATGTGCCTGTCGTTCTGCATGCTTCAAAGCTAGTACTCCATTGCACTTGGGGGCGATGGACGAAGAATTGAATAATTGAGCTAATTTCCCCTCAAACCCACCTCTAGAACAGTCTGGACCCTGGCTCACCATCCAGTGGCACAATGACTGTGCACTTACTGACACGCTGGTAAACTACCTGACCACTCACCCTGCCAATTGTAGGATTTTATTCTATTCTGATGGCAAGAAAGCCATGGCTGCTGCAGATAATGGTCCCTCAGGCTCAGATAAGGGGCAGATCTATAGTGTCATCGCTAAGCTTGTCTTCATGGACCATATCAAGTATGGTCCTGCATACTCGGTCAATCCAAAAAAATTCCATGATGCAGTCTGCAATCATATTGGGACATAAGTCCAGTCATTTTTTTAATTCTGTTAATAAAGATTCTAAAATTCATGCAGTCTTAGGGGTAAATACAAAAAAATCAAGGTGACATTTGGCAGTATGGGCACTGGTGTAATGCTGGCTGAGGGGACTCCAGCAAAAAATCTGCTGGGTGAGTTTTTAGTTCTGTTTTTTCTTGTTCTTTGCTGATCAATTGTTGTAGATGCTGCACTCCAGGAGCTGCCATGGTACATGGAACTTGATGCCATTTGGCACTCTAATCCGTCCATGGCTGCAAAGGTGCACTCATCAAGACCTGGTACTGACCATGCAGGTGCCTTCTACTCCCTTGTTCAACTGCATGGTGGGGCTGGTCCCTCAATGTACTATGGCCCCAGTCAGCACTCATCGCACACTCCTGACGTCTCAGACTCTCCATCTGCCTACCAACATGGGCCCTACCTGCCTCAAAATGAAAATGTGTTTGCTGGTGGTATGTACCTGCCAGCAACACATGATTATTCAATGTTGCAATGCTCTGCTCTTGCTCCCCCCTTACCATCACATTCACATGCTCCTCCCCTACCATCACATTTGCCTGCTCCTCCCTTACCATCACATTTGCCCACTCCCCCCTTACCATCACATTTGCCCCCTTACATGGCTGACATTCACCTTCCTGGCCTTCCGTCAGACAACGATGACGACATCGCCGACCACTATGGTCCATTGCATTCCCCCTTGGGGGATGCATTGGACCACATTGATGATGACAACGACATGATGCTTGGTAGCCCTTCCCCAGTCACAGGGAAGAAGCATCAACTCCCTTCATCACCCTCTCCTCCTCCCTCCCCTCCAAAACCGTTCATCATGCCATTGAGAACTCCAGCATCCACATACAACAACCACTCAGTGTTTGGCATCCAAAAGCCATCAAGCTGTGGGGGGTGATGCAAAGTGCTGTCAGTGATATCACACAGCACATCAATGCCCTCATTGACGACACGCAACACCACTTCGTCATTGGAGTACCATATGTCCCTGACACCTCAGACATCACTTCTGAATAGTGCTGGCAGCTCGAAGAAGAAAAAGGCTAAGTCAGATGTGTCACAGCAGGTGGAGCAGGTGAGGGATGAAATCAAGAGCTTGCACTCTAGCGTGATGTCACACCACAAGGGCAGACATCAACACCACATTGCCAAGCTCAAAGCCAAAAGTGAGCACAATCATGATGTGAAGAAATACGACTGGCTTTGCACTACCCGGGAGCATGAAGTCTCCCAAGCCATGGTCAGCCATCAGCGCCTGCAAGAGGCAAAAGATGCCGAGATTCAGCTTTGTGAGACAGATATTTGGGTCCACCAAGCACATTCCTTGGTGCTCAACAAGGAAGCAGAAACCCTCTGCCTCAAGATCCAGTTCCACCAAATGATGCAGGCCTCCAAGGCTGCATCGGATGGAGGAACTGGATGAGTTGTTCTGTCATGTTGTCAGGGGTTGTGTCATTGTCATCATTTGTTGTTACTCATTTGTTCCATTGAATATGTGCATGTCTTATGTCTTGTGGTACTTTCATTGATGTTACATAGGTATATACATTTGTTGTACAGGTGTATTGGTAGTAGTACATGTTCAAATAAGCATTGTGGTTGGTTATCATCCTTCCCTACATTGTGCACCTGAGTGAGGACTGTCAAAGAGTGCATTCATCAGCCTTGTACGAGCAGCTTGACCTGGAGTGCGTTCATATGACCTGTCACCAACTACTTCATCACCATCTGGACTCTCAATTTCTTGATCAATAAAATCTTCCCCCTCTCCATTGGCCCACTTTAGAGAACTGTTACGGTTACACTTGCCCCCTACTCATTTCTTACCTACTTGTATTACATCATGACCGCTACTGCCATCGCTAGATGATTCATCTCTTTTCTTTACTCATTTGTATTACATCATGATCACTACCGCCATCATTAGATGACTTATCTCTGACTCATTCTTATCTCTGACTCATCTATGACTCATTGTTACAATCATGGTTACCCCCTATCTCTTTTTCCTCATACTTGTGTATTATGTCGTGACTGTGCCTCGTTGTGCCATCATTAGACTAACCGTCTTCTATATCTGTATTACATCATGACCGCCACGTGCCGTCGCTAGATGATTCATCCTCTTATCTCTGACTCGACTCATGATGTCTAAATGACTCATGCTCCTTATCTCTGACTCGACTATGATGTCTAGATGACTCATGCTCCTTATCTCTGACTCGACTGATGACGTATACGTACCTGCCCTAAAGGACCTACATCTATATATATTCGGTCATGTACTTAGATAGATCTTCACTTTAATCTACTAGGTCTTACCTGAATTATCCTTCGCTTAAGACCCCCAATCTTAAGTCGTCTGATAACCAATATTCAAGCCAGAGACACTCTCTCTGACTTGTCTTAACAGAACCTTACATTTGTAAGGACACGATCCGGCTTCAGGTGTACTCTTATCGAGTACCTGTCATTGTGCCCATCCTAGTTCGCCATAACAAAAGATTAAAGTCATCTATCGACCCTCTCCATCAGAGAGGTTACAGACCCCAGAAAGAACTCAGCGAGAGAACGACAATGTTCCCCTGAACCAGAAACATCACTTGACCAGACGCTCAGGATGTCCACTGTCTCCACCACCCCAGAATTGAAAGCTGGAGCTCCATCCACTTATGATGGAAGCCCTCACCAGGCTCTGCGATGGTTGTATGCGGTTAAAGCGTACTTTGCACTTAACACTACAATCTATAACACTGATGAAAAGAAGGTTATTACTGCTCTCGCGTATATGACCGAAGGAAGTGCCATGGGTTGGGCACTAACCTTCTATACAGAAGTCGACAACTCTGTCGCCAAGTCCTACGGGACCTTTGCGAACTTTGAAACCAAATTCAAAGAAGCTTTTGCGCTGGCCGATGCCATCGGCACCGCTATGAATAAGCTCCGAACGTTGAAGCAGACGGGCAACCTCACCTCCTACATCGCCAGTTTCAAAACCCTTGCTGCACAAGCCTCAGTGAAGCAAGACGCCGTCTTAATCACGTTCTTCAACGACGTCTTAATCACGTTCTTCAACGACGTCTTAATCACGTTCTTCAACGACGGATTAAAGAGGGGAATCGTCAACTCTGTCTTTCAGATGGAAACTATCCCAACAGATTTTGACAAGTATGTCGCTGCAGTCATTAGACTTGATAGCAACTACCAAAGGGGGGCCTCGTATCGATCGAATCATTGAACCACCACCAGACTGTCGGGACAACGATATGTACCCAGACCTTCCATTGATCGACACGATCCGAACGCCATGGAAGTAGATCGGCTCACTGAAGCTGAAAGAAGTGATCATATGAAGAAGGGACTATGCTTCATGTGTCATCAGAAGGGGCACCTGACTAGGGTATGCCCAACAAAGAAGAAGACTCCCATTCGCCAAGAAGAAATAAGCGATAGTGAAGACGAAGATACAATGATCCATCGTATCACCGAGGATTTTTGATGTGGAAGACTGGATCGACGTCAGTATCTTCCGATGTACCTGTTAGACTTGTACAAAGTATTGGAATCAGAAAGGAACTTCGCATTCCCATTTCCCTTATTTTGAAGACTCGTCTGAAAACCGTTGAAACAACAGCTGTTGTTGACTCCGGCGCTGCCGGAACCTTTATTTCCGAAGAGTTTGTCAAAGCTCACGGGATCCGAACGCACAAACTATCAAAACCATTCCAGGTTACCACTGTGGATGGAAGTTATGCGAAGGGGGGCGCTATCACCTGATACTGTGTCCTTATTGTCAAAATAGATGAATGATCCATGCTAGGAAAGTTCAACATCACTCGACTTGGTCGACGTGATCAGATTTTTTTAGGGATCCCCTGGCTATGTGCTATGGACCCAGTAATACGATGGAAAGCAGAAACACTAGAACTCCAAAGAACGGAGAAGAGCGATCAGATTGAAGAAGACGTTGATAGAGAAAGAAAGAAGAATGGACTCCCTCCCCTTTTCCAAAAGCCAAAGCCAGATTGAAAGAAGGAACCAATTCCAGTTGTAGTGCTGCCGAAGGCACCTCCTAGAGAACCGGTCGTGATACCCAAAGAACCGACACTACAAGCTACTTTGGAAGAAATCCTGGACGACGATGACGAGTCCTTCATTACCAAAGAAGACGTGTGGACAACAGATTATGCACCGTCGGTGCAAGAGATCTCTACATATCATCTAGAAGATGACGAATTTTTGGTCGAGTACCCTGTCAATGCTTCAGAGCTCTGGGTGATCGCCAATGTCTCACTAGACACTCCGTTGATGAAGGATGGAACTAGCATTGCGGAACAACGAACCAAGGTTACACCTCTGACACGACCCACCGAGTACATCAAAACCAGCAATAAAGCCCAGCAGTTTGCATTAGCCACTGGGCTCAAGCAAAAGAAAAAGCCCTTTGAAGAACTAGTTCCCTCCTACCTTCATGACTTCGCCGATATCTTCGCAAAGGACGGTCTGAATCAGTTACCTCCCGAATGACCTGGGATAGATCATCGGATAGAAACTAAACCTGGTTTCATCCCTAAAACGTCCAAGGTATACCCATTATCTGAGAAGGAGCGTACAGCAGTCAAAGCATTCATCGATGAAAATGTGAAAAAAGAGTTCATCTCCGAATCAAAGTCACCACAGGCCAGCGGTTTCTTCTTCGTAGGAAAGAAGAGTGGAGATCTTTGTCCCTGCCAGGACTACCAGTACATCAATGAGTGGACGATTAAGAACGCTTATCCACTCCCACTACCACTCTCCCTAGTTGCTCGGTTACATGGCGCCAAATATTTCACCAAGATGGACGTCCACTCAGGCTACAACAACATCCGCATTCATCCGGAAGATCGATGGAAGGCTGCCTTCACCACTGAATATGGTCTCTTTGAGCCAAACGTCATGTTCTTTGGCCTTTGCAATTCCCCCACTACTTTCCAGGTGTATATGAACAAGATGTTTCAACAAGAAATAAACAAAGGATGGCTCGTTATATACATGGACAATATTTTGATTTTCTCTAACGACCTTCCCTCCCACCGTGAACATACATGATGCGTCCTTGAAAGAATTCGGCAAGAAAGGCTCTTCCTCAAACCAGAGAAATGCACATTCGATGCTCAGGAAGTAGAGTATCTCGGAATGATAATCCGCCCTGGGTGTGTAGCAATGGACAATGCCAAGACTGATGGTATTCGGGACTGGCCTATTCCTACGACCGTAAAGGAGGTCCGGTCATTCTTGGGATTTTGCAATTTCTATCGAAACTTCATCTCCCACTACTCTGACATCACCCGACCCCTGATTGACCTCACCAAGAAAACCGTCAAATTCCTCTGGACGGAACAATGCTCATCCGCCTTCTCTACTTTGAAAGAATGCTTCCTAAAGCAACCAGTTCTTCGGAATCCAGATCCTAATAGACAATTCGCAGTAGCAACCGATGCATCCCTGGTTGCCATGGGCACGGTATTGCTCCAAACCGATGACAACAGTGTCTACCACCCATGCGGATATCTATCGCAGACCTTAAACCCAGCAGAATGAAATTACCAGATTTTTGATTGCGAACTCCTCGCAGTCATTCGCGCCCTCACTGAATGGCGCCACTATCTAGAAGGAAATGCTCACCCGGTCATCATATTCACAGACCATAAAAATCTCCTATATTTCTGAACTGCACAGAAGCTGACCTGCCGACAAGCTCAA
This sequence comes from Suillus subaureus, assembly GCF_016647635.1. Taxonomy (NCBI): domain Eukaryota; kingdom Fungi; phylum Basidiomycota; class Agaricomycetes; order Boletales; family Suillaceae; genus Suillus; species Suillus subaureus. The sequence continues at coordinate 10,227 of NW_024538651.1, forward strand.
TGGCAATTGATTCTATCTTGCTATGATATTGAACTCCATCATGTCGCTGGTACTAAACTCGTTGCTCCGGACGCTCTCTCTTGCCGCCCTGATCATGGAACCGACTCCCTACTTGACAATGATAATGAGACCCTCCTCCCTGATTCCATGTTTGTCCGACTCCTCAACGTCGAGCTCATGACCACGCTTGCCAATCCAGACCCTTCCGACCCCGACCCCATCTTCACTGCCACCTCTGATGCATTAGATGGCCTTTCCCTTCCCCCTATGAAATCTGCACTTGCCGATTGGACGATTAAGGATGACATTCTTTGCTATAAAAACTGCGCCTACGCCTGCCCTGCCAGACGGCATCTTATTTTGGAACGTTGTCATGATCATCCCTCCGCCGGTCACCCCGGTCGTTTTAAAACAGAAGAATTGGTCAAACGGGACTTTTGGTGGCCCTCCATGGGTACCTATGTCCATAAATACGTCGAGGGTTGCGCCCTTTGTCAGCAGATGAAATCTGACACTCACCCGACGACCCCTCCCTTGGTCCCCATTCCATCTGTCGCCGCAGCTCCTTTCACGCAGGTCTCCGTTGATCTAATCACCGATCTTCCCCCCTGCGCCAGCTTTGATTCTGTGATGGTTGTGGTCGACCATGGCCTTATGAAGGGGGTAATTCTTATCCCTTGCACTAAAACCATCACTTCAGAAGGAGTCGCCAAGAAATTCTTCAAATACGTCTACCAACGATTCAGCCTGCATGAAAAAGTCATTTCTAATCGCAGGCCACAATTCGTATCTAAGTTCTCATGAGCCCTCGCCAAGCTCCTGAAATACGATATAGCGGCATCCACCGCTTATCATCCTCAGACCGATGGCCAGACCAAACGACTCAACCAAGAGCTCGAGACGTACCTTCGAATCTATTGCTGGAATCACCCAGAAGATTGGGTTGAACACCTTCCGATGGCGGAATTTGTGCACAATCACCGAAAACACAACTCCCACAATGCGTCACCTTTCTTCCTGATGATGGGTTATGAACCACGAGCCCTCCCTCATACTCTCCCCAACTCTACCATTCCTGCAGCAGAGGATAGACTTCTCTCCCTCCAGAAATCCAGGGAAGAGGCCCTCTTGTGCCACAACCTCACTATGCAGCGCATGGCTGAATGAACTCATGGACAGAAGTACCACCCGTGGAAAGTAGGAGATAAGGTTTGGTTATCTGGGAAGAATCTAATCACTCAGCTACCATCGCGGAAACTTGCGCCCAAACGATATGGCCCTTTCCCGATCACTGCCATCCTCTCCCCCATCACGTTCACGCTCCAGCTACCTCCACAGTGGAAAGTCCACCCCATGTTCCATGCTTCTGAGCTATTGTCCTATCACAAAACAGAGGTTCACGGGCCGAACTACCACGATCCACCCCCTGACATCATCGATAATGAAGAAGAATATGAAATTGATGCGATCTTATCGCACAAAGGGATGGGTAAATGAAGACGCTATCTCATGTCCTGGAAAGGATATTCCTCCGCCAGCAATGAGTGGGTTCCAGAAGGAAATCTTGCTAATGCCTCTGACATCCTCACCGCCTATAAGAAAGCCCATGGGCTATGAACTTTCTAACAATGTCCCACATCGAACGACTACGTCTCTGTATCCTCCGTATCAAAGAACTTACTGCTGCCATGAACACCGTCGCTGAAGGAAACACTCATCCATTGACACTCCTTGATTATCAAAATATTACCACCGCCAACCTTGCCCAGCATGCATCATCCCCCGTAACATCACCGCCAACCTCCAACTCTACCCTAACCCTCACCAACGACTCTGTCCTGACTGACTACTTCTCGGTCATTGACCAGGTAGAAACTAGCGCCCTGTTCGAATCTGCTATCACCTCTCAGCAGTACGCCATAGAAATTGACTGTCTCCTTGGGGAACGGGGAGCAATATCTAGTGGTCTTATTATCAGGATTATTAGAGATGCCAGTCTTATTGACCGTACTGCCACTCTCCTTGATGATGAGCGCCATCAAACCATTTTCCGCCATCTTCACATACGTATTCGCAATACTGCGATATGTCTCCTACCTGAAGAAACCAGGGATGCTATTAGAGAAGCCATCCATATCGTCACCGAGCGCATCACCCTCAACCCCGTCGTGCGACCACCATCCCCTCACATCGCCATTCTGGTACCACCGCCAGCTCCTACTGCGACTACCATGGAGCATCAGGATGATAATATCCCTCCTATTGCTGTACTCAACGTACCAGCTTCTCCTTCTCCTAACCCCATTATGCGTACCACACGACGACTCCCACTCAAAAGAAGATCCTCACGTCTCACTGCTAAACGAGCCGCCTCCATCTCCCCCACTAAGGCATCACTCAAATGATCAAGATCACCGTCCCCTCCAGAACAATCCTCTTCCGTCACAGTCGTAAAAATGTCACCGGTCAACAATGTTGTATGCCACAATTGCCACGTCGCCAGACATTGTCATAAAAACTGCCCTGCGTATTACTGTAGAGTTTGCAAGGAATACGCACCCAGCCACCTGTCGGTCTTTTGTAGAGAGTTGAAAGGAGAGGCGGTCATTCCTTTGGTATGGACTGACATCGGTTTCTACAATGCTCTCGCTCGATGGGAGATTGAGCAAGACGCTATCGCTCACGCCGCCGAAATGGCACAGACCTCCATCACTGAGGAGCAGGACGATCTGCTCTATTCCAACTACGACACAGACCCCATTTATTGGGCTAATCAGGATGACTGAAGTCGGTGACTTCATCCGTAAACGAGGGGTAATGTTACAATCGTGGTTACCCCCTATCTCTTTTTCCTCATACTTGTGTATTATGTCGTGACCACGCCTCGTCGTGCCATCATTAGACTAACTGTCTTCTATATCTGTATTACATCATGACCGCCACGTGCCGTCGCTAGATGATTCATCCTCTTATCTCTGACTCGACTCATGATGTCTAAATGACTCATGCTCCTTATCTCTGACTCGACTATGATGTCTAGATGACTCATGCTCCTTATCTCTGACTCGACTGATGACGTATACGTACCTGCCCTAAAGGACCTACATCTATATATATTCGGTCATGTACTTAGATAGATCTTCACTTTAATCTACTAGGTCTTACCTGAATTATCCTTCACTTAAGACCCCCAATCTTAAGTCGTCTGATAACCAATATTCAAGCCAGAGACACTCTCTCTGACTTGTCTTAACAGAACCTTACATTTGTAAGGACACGATCCAGCTTCAGGTGTACTCTTATTGAGTACCTGTCGTCGTGCCCATCCTAGTTCGCCATAACACTCATCGTGCTTGCCCTAAAGCACTTACTTACTATATATATACCTGGTCATGTACTCAGTAGATCTTCACTTTAATCTACTAGGTTCTCACCTGAAACATCCTTCACTTAGGACCTCCAATCCTAAGTCGTCTGACCAGATATTCGAGTCAGAGACACTCTCTTTGACTTGTCTTACGACCCTTGCATGTGCAAGGTCTTGCTTATAACTTCAGCTGTCGCTCTTATTGAGCTGCTGTTGTTACGACTATCCTAGTCCATAACAAGAACTCTTGTATGTTCCATCCTTCTTGTGACACTCAATTTCAAAGTGAATGATCATGTTGTGCAGGATGATGCAACACTTGATCCACTGTACAGCAAACTCAAGGTCTTTCTCAGCCTGGATCCTGAACTGGAGCTCTCGAAGGGACTGGAATTGTCCCTTTAGAACAGCAAATGTGTGTTCAACATGAACATGGATCTAAATAAATAAAATCAATTTATTAAAATATGGCCTTTCAAAAAAAACATACCTTAGAGAGGTGATAATTAAATGACTTCTGGTTCTTTATCAACTGCCCATTGTGAGGCTTCTTAAAAGGGGCAATGCACCATGGCTCCAATGGATATGCACTGTCAGCCCACACCCAATGACCATCAGGTAGAAGGTCAGCATGCTCTTCATAGAGATGAGTAGATCAAAAAGCAAATGCATCATGGACACTCCCAGGATGACCCAGAGAATAATCCACAATGAGAAGGTTATGGGGCAAAATGACTGCCTAGAATTAAATTAATTTTTGCACATGAAAATAAAATAAAATAATTACCTGACAGCCAAGAAAGTACTTGGATTTCCTATCATAAAATGTCTCACCATAGTAGCCAGGTTTGGTAAAAAGATCCACAGTTGAGCCATCAATGGCTAGAAAGCCACCCTTCCACTCTGGGCAGGTATGTGACTCAGCAAATTTGCAAGCCAGGTCAGTGTCCTCAGAGTTAGCTGCTGGAAAGCAGACAAACTGATCATGGGCATCAAGTACTGCAATCATCACATGATTAGTGCAATTGACTACAGACCTGACACTGACACCTGCCCATTGAGCAACATCCTCAAGGGTAATCACATTGCCATAGTGGCCAGCCTGATTCAAAAAAATAGCCAGTTGGATGGAAACAGGGAGCTGAGGATTGTTGGATTGGTTTTGGAAGATGGGATGATCAGATATATAATCAAGGATATCATCAAAGATCTCAGGGTTAACATGGAGTTTCTGCTGAAATAAGTGAGGGCGATGTTCTTTGTGATGAACCAACATGTGAAGCTGAGGTGCTCGTGGAGGAGGCTCATCAGGCTTGTGCAATACACAAGCCCTCTTAACCTCATCATGAAGAGCATTAATGGTATGAAGAAGGCAGTCATAAGGCAAAGCAACATCATTGGAGGAGATAGAGCTGTTGCCAGAAGAACCTGAAGTCCCTGTCATAGGGGAAAGGGGGGAGGGAGGGGAAGGGGAGCTAAAAGACAGATTGATTGTGCTATCATCATTTGAAGTAGTAGTTGAGAGTGAGTCCCCAGAGCTAGAATCACTGTCGAAATCAGACCAGTCATCTAGGATGTCCTGGTACTGTAGTTTGGCCAATGCAAGTTCAGCCTGATCTACAATATTCAGGAGTTCTATATGTGTAGATTCATGAGGCATAGTTACAGCAGGGGCAGGGGTCAGGGGGATCAAAACTCCTATCTATTCCATGTATATGTGACATACTTTGTGTCAGAGTTTAAATTTTCGGCAAATTCCAAACTTTCATCTCACACTGAGCATGTTGGCGTTGTCATTGACCTCCCTCTTGAACCTTGATGCTCACTCACAGCACTGAGCAGGACATCAAATTTCCAGGTGTCATCCACCCAAGGTAAGTAATTTTTATTCTTATTGCAAGTTGCAGCTAACCCTTATCTTACAGGAAATCTATTATAGTCCCACATATGTTCCACCTGACCAGCAGTGCCTCATCTTTGAGCCACTCGTCTGTCCTCCACCTTATCATCATTCCCTCCACCTTCTTCACCTACCCTCTGGAGAAGCCGACCCTTCATTTGTTCCGATCCGGCTGGCTTGAGGCTCTTGGCAATCTTGTGCACTATCACATGACTGTGGCTGTGATGGTTACTAATAGCATGCCATCTTCACCCTTCACTTGGTCTTGCATCTCCCTAGAGGCATGCAGATCTTGTCCCTGAGGGTTATCCTCCTCCCCCACCTTCCTCTAGTACTTACCTTGTTCTCTCTGGCACTCCATATGTATGGCTGATTTTATTCTTGTGGGGACTTTGTTTTTTTTCAATAATTCGATTAGTGCCATCATTTGAAATGCTAAGCCTATCTACGACTCATTGTGAACTACGTCCCAGTTACCCCATACTCTCTAAAACATATGTACATAGTACACTTCAAAAATCCTAAGTCTTTGAATGTCTGATTTCATGCTGAAGTGCACCAAGCATGATTCAACTGTTCTTGAGCAAACTTTAGCTGGGAGTTTGAAGTGTTTAGCCGGCATCTAAGTGAGTTTTCAAAAGTTTCAAAATTTGTTTTGAGTAACACTATTGCATGGATGCTACACCCTCTGATGACAATAGTGTGTTGGTGTGCCAGACTGCATCAGCAAAACCCTAACCCTATGTGCAGCGCTGCACAACGCTGCACAGCAATCACAGTGTCACAGTGAGGTCCCCCCATGTACAACACTGTACAGTGCTGCACACTACACAATTTCTCAATAAAACATAATTATTAGCACACCATCTTGTTATGTATATACATGTTTATGACTACATTACACTCATTTTTACATAGAATCAATACTTGTGTGGTGCTGCAGAGCCTTTATAACAAAATCTATGTGACCTGTGACAAGCTGTTTGGCTGTGGCGCTGTACCCAAATCAGGGTTTTGCTGATCAGTGCCTCCATGCCTTGTGACCCATGGCCAACCACATCAATTTCCTCGATAAATCCCACAGGTGTGATTCCTTTATCAACCTTCTCCAGCTTGTTCCAATCAATAACACCTTCATCAAAAATATCTAGGACTTCACAAGTACCTTCAAGTTCTTGCAAGCCATGGCATGAATCCAGCATCTCATTTTCAAACCTGCTGAATTCTTTGAGCAGTTCTTCATCCATTATCAACTCTGGGCCTGCAAGAAATTCATTGTCCAAGTTGTGAGAGTCACCAGTGAGTGGAGGCACCCATGCGAAAGACCTTTGAAGTTTGTTTGCTAAGGCTATGTCAAGTCCATACTCTGGTTGAGTGTGCATATGTGTTACAGTAACATGTGCCCCCTATCTTTTCTCTCTTATCATCTGTGTATTACGTCATGACCGCACTCAGCTGTGCCATCATTAGACTGACATTTCATTACTATACTTGTATTACAGCGCGATCACCTCATGCCGTCGATAGCTGACTCATTATCCCTTATCTCTGACTCGTCTTGATGACGTATCCCTTATCTCTGACTCGTCTTGATGACGTCTTCCTTATCTCTGACTCATCTTGATGACGCGTACTGACCTGCCCTAAAGTAGGCAGTACCTATATAAACCCAGACATGTACTTAGATAGACTTCACTTTAATCTACTAGGTCTTACCTGAACTATCCTTCGTTTAGGACCCCCAATCCTAAATCGTCTGATAACGATATTCAAGCCGGAGACACTCTCTCTGACTTGTCTTAAGAACCTTACATTTGTAAGGACACGATCCGGCTTCAGGCGTGCTCTTATCAAGTACCTGTTGTCGCGCCTATCCTAGTTGACTTACGGTTCGCCGTAACAATATGGGCATGTTTGTGACATGTTGGCTTGCTGGCTTCATGATCCACCTTGTGCAAGAAATTTGCATAGCTTGTTTGGAGTTTGCTAAGAGACTCGAAAGTCTGAACTGATAGGTTACAGCACTTCACAGATTGTACCCCACCCAGGCCTGAGAAATACTAATGCTCAACATCGGCAGCATGAGGTATGATTAAGTGGATTATGATTGTGAATGCCTTCAATGGACAGTGCTCAGCACTGACTGGGAGGGTTTCCCACCAATCAAGTGCATCAGCTTGCCCAACAGTAGTTGCATTCATAAAAATAACAATTGGATGAATTTGGGACTTTTTGCTGTTGGACAAAGTGGTTGGTGATGATTTTTTGAGTGGGCCCTTGGACTTTTTTGATGACATTCTGGTGTGCAGAGAGGCTCAGATACACTTTTTTGAATGTTGATCATATGCTATGGTGCTGCCACATCAGGAAAATGTCGGAGTGCTTTTTTTGCCTTATTCTACTTAGTAAACTGCATAAGGAGGAAAAGGAGACTTAAGCATGGCAAGGAGACTTAAGGAATACAAGAACATATAATCCCTCATAATAAGCAGATACAAGGAGAAAAAAGGAGAGATTTTTTATTTAAGTCTAAGTAAGATTAAGGAGGCATGTCTCTAGTCACATGAGGTAAACTACAGTGCTGCATCACAAAAACAGTGGGTGAAACAAACACAAACTTGTGTTTCAATGGTGGTTGTACTGGTGCAGGTTCATGTTCTGGAATACTGGGTGATGACAGTGATATAGCAGTACAATCCTCCATACCTGGTGGCAATGCTGTTAAAATGGTGAGGGAGGGGGAGGTCATTAAAGCAAGCTCACCATCACCAAACAGCAGGCGAAGTGAACTTCTTGTGTTTCAATGGTGGTTGTACCGGCACAGGTTCATGTTTTGGGATACCAGGTGATGATGGCACTAGAACAATATGGTAGTACAATCCTCCATACCTGGTGGCAATGCCATTAAAATGGTGAGGGAGGGGGGGGTCATTAAACCAAGCTCACCATCACCAAACAGCAGGCAAAGTGAACACAAACTTCTTGTGTTTCGATGGCAGTTGTACTGGCGCAGGTTCATGTTTTGGAATACTAGGTGATGGTGGTGATATAGCAGTACAATCCTCCATACCTGGTGGCAATGCTGTTAAAATGGTGAGGGAGGGGGGGGTCATATCAAGCTCACCATCACCAAACAGCAGGTGAAGTGAATATGAACTTTTTGTGTTTCAATGGTGGTCATACCAGTGCAGGTTTGTATTTTGGAATACTGGGTGATGACGGTGCTAGTACAATATGGCTGGACAATCCTCTGGATATGTTAGTGGTGTCATCGAGAGATGGATGGAGACCTTGGCCCAGGTAATGATGCTGCAGGGTGTAGATAGTCTAAGTCAGTGATCACACTGTGAAGGGGAAAACTGAGATGATGACAAACTTGCCTGGATATGTTAGCGGTGTCATCAAGAGATGAATGGAGACCTTGGCCCAGGTAATGATGGATATGTTAGTGTCATATCCCACAATCCAGACCCATGTTCCATCATATTCCCACGCCTTCCGAGCCTATGTCCGGACCCCACTTCATATCCAACCCATTCCCAGATCCCCTTCTGCTGTGTGCTCCACACTTCAGCAGGATTGACTATGCTCTGGATTTACCCCTGAGCTCCGGACCATCGGATCTCCACTGCTAGCCTGATCCATACCCCCCTGTCCCATCCACCCTATGCACACTCCATCCAGCAAGACATCTGGACTTCACCTCATCTTGGATTCTGGACTATATCCACCTCCTCATATTCTGGTCTTGTATCTACCTCATCTTCTGGATCCCCAGATCTCTGGACCTCCAGATATTAACTCCGGACCTATTCCCACCCTCTGTCCAATATCCTGCGCCTATCCCCATTTAGGCATCCCTGCCTTTCTGGCTTTCAGTCACCTCTTCTTCTGTCTTGCTTATTGATCCTTGTATGAGTCTTCATCTCTGAGTTCATTTAGTTATGTTCCATCTTACTTACTAATGTGTTTCCATATGCTCATACATAGCCCTGCTCCTTTGCTTACTGATCCCCCCAGATATTCTCCAGTATATAACCCCTGTAGATACTCCTGTAGTTTCCTGAGTTTGAATATCAACTTAGACTTGCCCAATCCTCTCTCAGACTTTGGTCCACCTAAGTCTGTCCTACTCATCAGGCCTAGGGATTGATTCCCTAGGCCGGAGCTTTGCCTTTCTGACACTTACCCTCTTTCTGGACTTAGGTCCAATCCCTGTTCTCTCTGACTCTACCTGAGGGTAGTCTACCTCTGTTTGCCTCTACATTGGACAAAGTCCAATGTAGCCCCTATTCCTTCCAGACCTCCAGACCTCCTGTCCCTCATACCTCCAGGCATCCGTACCTTTGGATGTTCTGTCCTTCTAACCCTCAGACATCCTATCATCCTGTCCTTTGGACATCCTGTCCTTCTGTCCTCCGTCATCCTGCCCTCCTGCCCTCCTGCCCTCCTGTCCTCCTGTCCTCCTATCACTCCATCCTGTTTCCTGTAGAAGTATTACCTTGCAGTGGGAACTCTCCTGAGCACTTCCTGCATTCCTCTGGAACTCTCCTGTGCTCCTCCAGACATTTCCCATGCTCCTCCAGAAGTCCTCCTGCACTCTCCACCAGAGTAGCCAGCCTCCAGAAGTCCTCCGGACTTCATTGGACCATCATTGGACCTCATATGAAATGAAGGGCACATACTTGGGTAAGGGGCACAGCATATGAGCTGAGGCCAAGCCCCTCTGAGTCAGTCTCTCTCTCTTTTGAGCAACATGGTTCTTAACAGTTAGCGGCATCATCAAGAGATGGATGGAGACCTCAGCCCAGGTAATGATGCTGCAGGGTGTAGATATTCCTAGTCAGTGATCACACTGCAAAGGGGAGGACAGAGATGATGACAAACTTACCTGTCACACTACTTCAAATGCATGATAGTCAGCATACTTGTTGATGTAGAAGGCATGAAACATGTTGTAGCTGTCATGAGGGCCAATTTCATGAGACAGGAAATTGGCACCATAGAGAGGGATAAGATGAGCTGCACAGAAAATACAATCAATATGGATGATCGAAATGTCTGGTGTGCCACCATCATGGCTCAATGGTGTGATGAGGTACATTCCAGTGTCAGGATTCCAACTGTCTGTGATGTATGCGAACCAGTGAACAACTGCACATTGCAAGTATTTTGTCTGGTATTTGAAACCAAGAAAGTGCAATACTCTCACAATGGTGAGTCCATCCAAGCCACAATTGACCTCATCATTCATACTGACAAAGATGCAGTCATTTCAAGCAGGACCCCCTTGCCATGAAGTTGTTGCCCAACTATGCTCATGCTGCATGCCCCCAGTGCCACTGAGATCACTGGGGGCATAGAATGATGCTGCCACTGAGCTAAAAACCAAAACCCTGCCCATGAAAGCTGGTGCTGTTGCAGGGTCGAACTTGGGGGGCTCGTGGTCTGTGATATGAAGTTGGTCATGGAGAAATTGTTGGATCATTGTAGGGAAGTTCAGAAGCTTGAGGTCATGCATGAGTGCAGAGACATCACATGCACCACCCAACACCAGGAAGCCTCAGCAAACAAATTGTGTGACCTAAAGATGAGACTTACCGGGCATCACTGCAAGTTCCACATGAGCTTGGACAGTAGGTCCATCAATGACATTGGCTGCATCTCCCTTGGCAGTCTGGTTTTGCAGTTCATTGACACACAGATGGTTCGGACATGCTTGGGGTACATCATTGTTTTCATTGTCATTGTCATTGTCACCATCATCATAGTCATCCAGTGACTCGTGATTACCTGTACTACCAGTTAGAATACTTAAAGAGCCTGTATTACAACAAAGACTTATGATTTCTCAGTGCCTGCAAAGTGTTAGATATACATGAGCCTCAAAGCATACCACAAGCATCAAAGTTGCTTCATGCTGCAGTGATTTTATTGAGGCATTGATTTGTGAGGAGCATCTGGCCTAATGCTTTGTATCTGTTGGAGTGATGCCAGGGCTCCTTAACAGCCTTGACGTGCTTCGACTCTGTTATTGATGAACAAAGGCTGTTCAGGGCGCCATAGAGCTGGATCATGAGGGAATAGTGGTTTAGGGAGTGTTGATGCAGAAATGAGAAGCCCAGTACAACTCCCATTGTCTTGAATATTTTGTGGTACTGGTGAAACTGATCAAGCACATCTTGAAGCTGGATGAGGTCATCCTCTGTGATCATGTCTCACTGGACTATATAGCAGAAGTCGAGGAATGCGCTAAATGTGCGAACTACATCTCAAGGAACATGGCCTTTGATGGCAGGCAGATAGACCTAGATAGAAGTAGCATTAACTTGCACATTATAATAAAAATTAGATGTGACTCACCTTCATCAGAGCCTTGGAATCATCACCTGTCCACTGCTTGAAACTGCGCTGTCTTGCTAGGATGTGAAAGGCAGAAAAGTCACCAAATTCACTATCCTTCTATGGTCAACGGTTCAAACAAATACCAATGGTTGATAACGTAGTCATTCATGGGGGACAAGGTTTTCTGTTGAACTTTTCAAGCGAATGCTAGTGATGTAAAATGGGCAAAGAAGTGTGGAAATCAATAACTGGCTTGAGGCAGTGCTATGATCTCAAGTAAAGTCAGTAACTGGCATGATGCAGTGCTATGACCTTCAGAATAATATGTTGCAGCTGTATGCAATGACTAGAGCTATAATATATCCCTGTGGATATTTCTTACTTATCTTCAGCAATGGAGATCAAATTCACTAGTGAAATTGTCCCAATACATGGCCTCGAAACCAACTCTCTGCTGCTCAGACACTCACTATGAGTATGATGCAGTCCAGAACAGAGTACACCCTTTGATGTAGTCTTAAGTGGCCAAGCTCTTAATATTTGTTGACAGATTGTAGGTCTTATTTGTCTTCCCTAATTGATGAATAATATGTGTGATTCTCCCCACAGAACTTTTCCTGTGTCTAAAAGAGAACTAGAATGAATACTACTTGTGTAATCAAATATGGCTCAAGTGTGTGGCCTCAAATACTTCTGAATAATGTGTGAAGAATGTGGTAAAAGAATGGAGTAAATAAGCTAATATTTCTCCTAGTTGTCACTTATTTGTTCACTTAGATAATAGGGGTAAAGAAACTTAGGGGTGTATGCACTGATCCCCCTTTGATTCCCCTAAACTTTGTCTCACTCTGATTGGATGATTGATACTTGGGAATGAAATTGATTTCTTCACAAGAGGGGGAAATGAGCCCCTTATATACTACTATACTAGTGGCTATGCTATTTGATTACTAATGTACTTAAATTAAATTGGAGTCATATTGAGTCATGCTGAGTCAGTATGAATCATTATGAGAAAGGACTATAGAATGCTCTGGAATTTTACAGAATACTTGGTAAGAATGCTTGGCAAAGGCTGTGTTAAGACCATAACACTGCCATGCTTTGTAATAATGCTTGGTAAGGGCTGTGTTAGCACTGCCTTATTGTTGTGCTTTACCAATCATCATCTTTCTAATCATAGTATCAATTTGTCAGGTTCCACAGCTTTGGATACATAGATACAAATAAAGTGGCATAAAATGTTGACACATGTTTATTTCATATACAAGAAAGATAAGTATTTTACATGGACAGCTAAGCCATTTCTTGGTGAAACATGCTTTGAAATGTCCAAATAAAATTAATGTTGTGAGAAAAATTCAAGTGACTTCATAGTTTGAAAAAATAAAGTGGCATAAATCATAATATGGTCATGACCATGTATGAAACAAGTTTCATGTGTGTCAGTGCCCTTCTGGAAAGTGCCATAAACCAGCAAAAGGGGCAACTGCTGCTATCCTGTTGGAGTACCTTGGGTATAATAGTGATTTGTTTTTTTTAAAAAAAGACACATACCTTCAATCAATGTCATCCATGACTCTGCTGCATGTGAAGCCCTGTGTGTGAGCAACAGGTAATCCTCCACCCAGTCAACAAGGTGATCCTTGAATGTCCCTTTGATGATTTGGTGCAGGAGGTCCGGCAAGAGTAGTTTGTGGATATCCACTTGAGGAAAGTCATTTGTGAAAGGCTGAAAAAAATATGAGTAGTTGGTGAGCACAAGAACTGAACAACATACCACAACCTCTTGGATGATACCATAGTCATACCAGAGGTTGGCATGCTCAAGCTCTTGAACAAGGAGGTCGGTGTGTTCTCTGCACTGGAGCAAAGATGGCCTGTCACCTTTGAGATTCCTGCGATGATTCAAACACCTTAAACAGTATGAGTGTAAGTCAATAAATATGAAGAAAAAGATGTACTTCAGACACCAATTCTGAACAACTCCTGAAAGCACCAGCTGCTCTGGATAATTGGCAATGTACGGGCCTAACCTATATATGACACACCAATAATGGCTGTCAGGACAGCACACAATGTCGGGGATTGTCATATTTGGCTTCACGGAATCAAATATCTTGGTGAGTGAGGAGTGAAACATTTGATGGCAGAAATTGTGAAAGTCTTTGTCTTCAAGATGTTCCTTTGTGCCTAGAGTATGAATAATGAAAATGAGTAATTGAAACAGTATATCAAGGCATTGACTCACTTTTCAGAATAGCCAAGAAGCCTACCAGCACCATGCCATTGTGATGTGTGCATTGAACTCCATTGAAAATGTTTCCGATTGAGAGATAGGGCAGATGGTACTCCGTGTGTCCTGTGGCCACTGAGACCATAGTCTTGTCACTCCCAACAATTGGAGGCACAAATGCTGATCTGTGGGTTTCTGGATCCTCTGTGATAATGTCCTGTAAAGTGATGTACTATTAGTTGGAAAGGTAAGCTCAACACAAAGCTCAACATATGGCTTGCTTCCAAGCCCAATCACCTGAGAAAAAGTTCTTATAATAGTGTTTATCCTTGTCAGTATAGTCCCAATATGGGACATATTTGATTTCCATGGCGAAGTCAGGGTTCAAAAGCATGTGGTGAACAAGTAGATGTGGATCACGGAACTACATGTCGTACTTGGCAGCCATCCATGGCAGAACATTATCGGCTGGTTTTTCTCCATTGTAGGACATTGAGAAAGTCTCCCAAGTAACATCGCCAAGAGGAGTCAAATCAATGGTTTCATATAGGTCCTGTGGCCAGTGAATGGAGGACTGTCCTGATGTTTGATAAATGTCACCGCCCAGAGGTCAAGCAGGGTGTTGATCTGACCTGTGGACATTTGGTTATGTGTATAGAGGAATTCTGCTGCATCAAATGCAATGTGACTTTCATAAGGGGTCCAGTCAGTGGGTGATGCTTTGGTTTGGGGTGGTGGGGGCACATTTTGGTCAATGAAGTTGCCATGAACATTGCACTTGTGTCCTGTACTATGAGTTAGATCTGAATGAATGAATGATGTGAATTAGTTACCTGTGAGATGAGGATGGAATATTTGGAATAGCAGCCCCAACTGTACACCCTGTGCTGGCATAAAGGCTTCATTTTCTAGACCACCTCCCACATCCTCAAAGTCATCATGCCTGGGACTTGGAGGCTGATCATCAAAGGTGGTGTGGATAACACAACTTGGCTAGATAGTTGTTAGAATACCTAGCCAATATATGTCTACCAGTCCTGCCTAGCTGCTACACTTGCAAGCAAGAATGTTCAACCCAAGGGATCTGCTGTCTAGTCAAGTTTAATAATCAGTACTATGCAAAGGGTCAAAAGTCCGAAGGTATGGGACAAAGTCCGATGCATGGGAAATCAGGTCTGCAGGTGCGGAGATGTGGAGATGGCAGGAGAGTAAGGGAAAGGGAGGAAATGCATCAGGACTAGCTTGGAGATGCTAGGGAACGTCAGATGAATGAGTGACACTCGTGTCAGGTCAAGGAGAGCAGGTAAACAGGTATATTGGCAAGGGTAACTCTAAGGACAGGTATGGGGTGACCAGTATCGGGGATTTCTCCCTCCTACTAAGTGGTGCTTGTAATTCTGGTCACCCAACCCTATATAACTAGCTATGTGAAAATCTGGAGTCCATAGGTGAAAGCAGTAGCAAAAATGTGGGTCCAATGATATGTAGGTAAATGGCCATGAGGTACTGCGGCCAGTGGGAATCCATGTAATAATGCTGTCTACTCAATCAGTAATGGGAAATAACTGACTATACACCAGTGGGGTTAAGCAGGACTGGACTGGACATGGTAGGACAAGTGTGCAGGATCTCTGAGCAGGTCTGATGTGTCGGAGATGCGGAGATGGCAGGAAAATGTCGGAGATGGGTAGGAGATGTGCAGACTGGCTAGGGATTGCAGAATAGGGTCCTAGCAGGCCAGCCTGAACATGATTGTCACAGTGGGATTCTCAGGACTTGGAGAGTGAGACCTGGGAGCTTCTTGATGGAAAATTGGATGATTGTGCAATGGCTTTGGGTGTGCTGAGCATACATGCTTTGTTTGACCTGATTTATTCTTGAAGACCTGTTTGCATCCAGGAATGCAACAAGGCAACCATGTCATTTTCACTAGAAACAGAAAATGTGATCATTTGAGGTGAAGTCCAACACTCAAGGTAGCAGCACACTGTGTGAACTTGTTTAATTCGGGTCAGATTGAGTTGACAGAAACCAGGGCTGTTAAGGTCATGTGCTCAAGGGGGTCAGATCACAAGGGCTTGGCCTCAGCTTGTATGCTATGCCCCTTTCCTGAGTATGTGCCCTTAATTTCTGGGGGCTAGAACAGTCGTCCGGAGTTTCTGGGATTTGACTAGGGCGGACAACAGACGTCCGGATCTGAAACGTGAAATAAATCCAACGGACATCCAGATGTTACCTGGGCAAGCAGATAAGACTAATCCAGATGAAGTCTGGACTAGAAACTAACAGAGGATAGACTACCTTAAGGTAGAGTCAGAAATGTAGTCTAGGATGCAATCCTAAGACTTGGAATATGACAAGAGACTTATCTTGAGTCCAGAGGACACAGGAATGAGCAGGAACTAAGATGATATTCAAACTGGAGTATTTCCAAGAGTTACAGGAGGTTTATATACTGTAGGTATCATATAGGAATCAATCAGCAAACATAAAGGCTATGTATGAAGCATATGCAAAGTCTATTAGTAAGTAGGACGGATCACAAATAATGAACACCAGAAATGAAATGTATGTAATGGATCAATAATCAGGAGGGAAACATAGTTAGCCAGAGTCTGGAGACAGGGGAAGTCTAAATGGGGTTGGGTGCTGATATAGGGTTTGGATTCCGGAAGGAAGATAAAGATAGATCAGATCATTTGAGATCCGGATCTCGGATCTGGATATCTGGAGAAGTGGATTTAGAGTTGAGAGTCTGGAATGGCATATGACAGGGGCTCACCCTGAACTATTGAACTTTAGTATGAATCATTGCCAACACCTTAGTCAGTTGTGTTTTCTTGAGTGGTTCAATTACCTGTGTTGTATGTTTTCCTCCCTTCATTTCCCCAAACCTCAATTCCTCATGTCTTGTCCACAAATGCGTCCCAGCAATATACACAAGCATCCTGGAAATATTGTCTGGGAAGTGAACTGAGTGCAGTGGTGGTCAAAAAAAGAAGTTGCTGCTGAAAAAACCTGTAAGCAAGCTGAGAAGGATGCTCATGCTGCAGCAGTAGATAAATCACGTACAATAATTGCTGCGGCTGAAGATGCTATGGCCATCCAGCAGAAGGCTCAGGTGAAGGGCCCTCCCAAACTTGTTCAGCCACACATGGTCACCAGCAAAAAGAGCACCAATCTGGCAAATGTGGATGCACAACCTGCAGTTATAGGTGAGTCATGACCCAGCGCTTGAATGACTCACCTAATTGATCAATTGACGCCTGTATAACAGTTCAATCAACTGCAGCTCCTGAAGATGACAGTCAGGCTAGTCAACCAGTAAAGAAGAAGCAAGCTGGCTTGAAGTTAAACTTTCAGGACAGTGTGAACACCAATCACAAGGTGTCCAATGGTGGAGTCACAATCACCACTGGTGACAGTAACACATGTGTTGGAAGTACAATTGGTGATGGGAAAATCAAGACATTGTAAGTTTCTGTTTGCCCACAATGCTGATTCTATCAGAACTCACACTATATTACTTTGATTACATCTGTGCAAACCAAATCAGCACCAATCCCAAACAGGTGGTAAGTTCTGACCTCAAAGGGCCCATTCCCAACTGGGTAGACAAGGTTGCATCGCAAACTCAGCTGAAGCCAAGTGCACCACCAAGTGCACAAACCTCTGTCAGGGCAGGACAACTTGCAGAGTCTGATGTGGATCTTGATGACAAACCTGAAGAGTACAGTGAGCTGGCACCAAAATCATATAGGGGAAAGGTGAGTAGCAATTTGAGTTGTGAATATGTACTCACCAAAGTCAGAACATCATGCATGTAAATGAGACACTGAAGTCCAGCTTGAGAGGCAAGAAGTGCTCACTCCCAAACACAGAGTCTTCTGCAGATGAACTTGAGGCCCTAAATGCTGCAGAAGAACTTGAGATCCTCAAGGACCAAGAGGCTGCTGAAGAATTCGAGATGGTTGAGGACAGGGAGTCTGCTGAAGAGGGTGATGAGAGTGATACAGCAATGATGGTGGATCTTGATCAATCCACCATCAACACTCAGGCTAGCGTGGCATGACGCATAAGCTCTGTAAGTCATTGGTTGATCATGATGCATGAAAGGACTGATACCTGGATAGATGTTAGTTGATGTCTCAGAGCTGAAGACCGCAACAAAACAGGGCAAGACCAAGGTCAAGGCCGAGGCCAAGACTGAGGTCAAGGCCAAGGTTGAGACCAATGTTGTAGCCATGGAAAATATTCATGCAAAGATCAAGAAAGGAAAGGGGAAAAATGAGGACTTACCCAGTGGAGTCTTTGAGAATGGATTATGGTGCATGAGGTTCCTTCCCTGTCTGATGTTTTGGATCGGTAACAGCAACTTTGGGTGGACCATACCAGAAACCGAACTCAAGTCTGTTCTTGAGCAAATATATTATGTGGTGTACCCACACAGACTCAGAGGGTGCAATTTTGATGTCGAGCACTTGGCATTTCAACTGGTTTGCATTCTAGTCTTCACTTGTAATGGCCATTGATTCACTTACTCAACAGGTCAGCCAAAGGATCCACAGGTGGCAGGCTTCATTCAGTTCAACAGCCAACAGTGTTTTGATAGTGTTTTTCACTTTGACACCCAAGTATAAGACTCAGGAAGCCCGTGATGAATACACCAAGGAACAACTCGAAGAATGCTACTTTGTGTACGAAGATCCTGAGAACAAAGAGCAACTGGGTGCATTCTTGTCAGAGTACATATTGCACATTTTTGCTTCCCACCTCACTGCGATCACCAGGCAAGTGAGGGTGCATCAGCAAAACCCTAAGTTAAGGTCCCCCCTTTTACAGTGCTACATGATACCACACAGTGCCACACAGCACCATACAGCACTGTAAAAGGGGGGACCTTAACTTAGAGTCTGTTCAGATAGGTTCAAATTTGCACAACTAGACAAAATTTCAAATCTCCAGTTGCTTTGTCATCATCAGTATTAGTGTGACATATGTGACCATCAATAATCAATATCAGTAAAATATGCCCACAACCTGATACTCTACTACTCGTTCTCATTCTCATCATTCTAAGGGTGGTTGTGTGTATCTCATGGCACCCAGGAAGAAAGCTTCTGCAAATTCAGGTACCCAGAGTCAGGAGCCAGAGCCAAGGTGTATTTGGATGCCAGCAGATGAAGCACACCTCATCACCTACATCACTCACAACCATGCTAAAGGTGGTGATGGACTGAATTTTGACAAGACATTTTGGACTCAGGCTGTGATTGATATCACTCAATCTACAACTGCCAGTGCTCCCAAGACAGCTGATTCCTGTGCAACAAAGTGGTCCTGGGTACGTCATATGTTATTGTCATATACCAGATATTAGTACTGATAATAAACTTCCAGCTTCGCACCACATATAATGTTGTCGATAGAATCACACATTATTCAGGTGTGGCATGGAGCGCAGAGCATGGTGCTGATATCACAGCCAAATCAGAGGGACTTTGGGCAGATGTTATTAAAGTAAGTACCATATTTTTTTCACCCTCTACCACTAACACTGTTTAATCTAGAGTATCCCAGCTGCCAAAAATTTCAAAAATAAAGGCTGGGCACCCTATAACTCCTTGTGTGAGCTCCTGCCTTCAAAGGCAGTCAGTAGCAGTGCCTTCCACCCTCTCATGCAACTCGCTACCAGCTCATTGACTCCTTCTACCAGTGCTGCTCCCACAACCTTGAACTTCAATCAGGTCAATGTGCAGGAGCAGGAGCAGATGCTCACAGACCTTGAGAATGGCACTGGTGAAGCAGCATTGAGTATCCTCACACCACTGCCCCCTCCCTTCAATGCCACTCAGCAGGCAACTTTCTCCCCCTCCATGCTGGGTACAGGTATGAGCCAACCTGGATCAAAGGCCACAGGTAAATACAGAGCCGAGGGTGATGACAGCACAAGAGCCCTTGCCCACCCTTCGGGCTCTACCAAGTCACCCACAGCGTCTGGCAACTCTGTGAAGTCTGTGCATATCAGTACCCCTCAAGCATTTCAACAGATGGGTTCACAGATCCATGACCTTAACTCATCATTCAGTGTCACAGCGAATGCATTGAAAGATCGCACTGAACACACGATCATGCACTCTGTAGATCCTATCCCTATGCACAGGGAGAAGGCTATCTCTCATTTACTAACAGAGGGTCTAGAGGATGCCCAAGAAATTGCGGTCATGAAGCAGTTCAGGCAGGATATCTCTATCGTGGACTCTTACTTAGCTATTGTTAATGCTAAGGATAGTATATGCCAAATTTTTTTCAGGACTTAATCAATAGTTAGAACAATTTTTGTACTAGGTACAAATACATTTGATTGTGAGCGCTACAAATATACACTAGTACAAGTCAGTTGGATACTCCTCCACATATGACTCCCCCCTCTCCCATCTTATAGTAGTGTAGTCCTCCCACATTTGGAGGGCAATGTCTTTGTGGTGTTGATGTGAGTGAGTGCACACCTCATCAGTGGGAGGGCCTTGAGTGAGTGTGCCAGTATCACGCAGCTGCTGGCCATCCAAGTTGAGATCAATCTGACAGTAGTCCAGCATGTCGTTGGGGTCATGAACACAGATGACATTGTGCACTAGACACAATGCTGGGGGGATGCAAGCTTGCACAGACATATTGTAGTGAGGGGGGAGGAGGAGAATCCGGAAGCAATTCTTCAGAACACCAAAGATGTGCTTGATGACATTTCGGAGCATGGCATGGCATAAATTAAATAACTCTTCATAATCACATGGTCTAAATAAATATCAGTACAGATGTATGATAGAAGGGGGAGTACATATGCAAGATGGCCATGGCCCCATTCAGCAAGATGATAGCATACTCCCCAATAGGGGATGAGTAGCTCATCACATGCTCCAAAACCAGCATCTGCAAGATAGTACTTACCCACAGGGATATTAAAATCCTTAATGCAAGTGTCATGATATAAACATGCATCTGCTGTGGACCCCTCCCAGCTGCTCAACATGTACATAAATGACATGTTGAAGCTACAAGCAGCCAGGCAGTTTTGGGTCAGACCGCCCTTACAATTGTGAGCAGCATCACAATCTTTGGCAGGGGGATGGCATGCAATATGAGTGCCATCAATAGCGCCAATGGCATCAGCAAAATAGGGGTAAAATTTCGGCTTCTAGAGAATTTCCAGAGGTGTGGGATTGTCTGCATCGGGCAAGTGGACATATAAGGGATATATAGGGGGAGAGGTGAATGTGTTGAGAATCCATTTATAATATCTTGATAAAAATCAGCATGTCTATCAATAAAATGAGGGAATGACACACTTTGATATGATATCATTGGAACATTGAAAGCACTCACCAATGTGGTGCACAGAGAGACCTGTGACACTTATGTACAGGAATATGGCAAGCTGCTCCTCCAGCTGGACATATCTGGAATTTTTGCATCCAGAATCATGAAGTAAATTCAGGAGAACATAGAATACATGTTGCCGCACTCTGAGTTCACATCATATATGATCAGGATGTCCATTGAGTAATTCATTGACCCATCCCATCCCTGTCAAAGTGGAAGTATGGTAAGGTTGCTTGTTAAAGTGAGTATCAGAGTAAGAATCAAGGGTCTCAGTAGCAGCATTGAGCATGACATTGACCAGACAAATAGCACCAATGTACATTTTCTGTATCCACTCCAGCTGGAGTATATCCAACTCATTGGTGTTGACTACAGTGCTGCCATCAAGATTCTCATTATTTTCATCAACAATAGTAGTGTCATTGTATTCTGGTGGGTCAACGTCAGGGTTGTGCTCATTGGATGACATTGTGGGTGCACAAAGGCTGAAGGGTGCATGTTATCAATACATATCCGATGTCACACTGATATTGGATATTCAAGGGCTGATGATGACAAGGCAACTGGAGATTTGAAATTTTGTCTAGTTGCGCAAATTTGAACCTATCTGAACAGACTCTTAGGGTTTTGCTGATGTGGATTCATTGGTTGAATTTGGCAAGCCTGGGTATCAGACTGCACTGGCACTATCAGCAGTGGCAGTAAGTTTAACTTTTCTTTTCCTCTTTTTTTGAACTGGAGAACATTGACTATCTTTCTTAGGCTGAGCATGCTCTCATCTTGGTTAAAAGCCACTTACTGGTTGAAAGAAATCCCTCTGACAACAGCAGCAAAAACCACAAGATTATCCAGACACTCAATGAGGCGACAAATAAGATGAGTCATACCGGAACAGCATTTTCATCTGGAAATTGGGAGACAGACACCATGGCATACATGGATAGTATCAAGGATCTGCCTTACGAATGTATCCAGGAGATTCTCGCTCAGGCAGAAGAATACATGAAGCACATGCATAATAACAATCACCACAGCACAACCACAATGGATGAACCTCATGGTTCCAGCACTTCAATCACTCCAGTCAACAAACACTCCTGCCTTCATATCTGTAACATTTATTTTTTTCTCATTTTTTCAACTGCTGATTTTATTCATTCAACAGGAGGACACATCATTTTGCAATATCATCATTTTCTGCTCTTTCGACCTCTGCAGCTGTGCCCCACTGCTCGCATATACCCTTTTTTTGAGCCTGCTCTATTTGCTATCAAATACAGACACTATAAACCACTCTCCTTTAGTTTTTGAATCTCCTTGTTTCTCCTTAGTTTAGGCTCCTGGGCTGACCTTTGTGTTCCTTAATGATATTCCTTTTGTGTGCTTATATTGTGCTTACATCTCTTAAATGCACCAGTGGCCTTATTTTAAGCAGATGGACCTACTGAATCTGCTTATTTTACGCAATGAAAATCTCAACTTTAAGCCGCAAATAAGGCACTTAAGACACTTTAAGGATCGTTTAAGTGGACCAACGTTTTCCTGATGCACTCATTTACTCGTAGTACAAACAAGATTCACATTGACACGTGGTTGATGCTAAATTTCTCACATGACAGTAGGGGAAAGACTAAGAAAAAAAGTCAAAATACACACCAGTATGTATTGTCAACAAATATCAGATTAGCCTAGTAGAACGACAATATATAGACAGGATTGAATATAAAGTCGAAGTCGAAAAAAGACCAAGCTAGTAATACAAAATCTATTGCACGTCTCTCTACAGTCTAGCTACCGGTGTCACCGGGAACCAAAGAAGAAACCGAGCACTGTCGTAGAATGAAATGAACTTGAAATGAATCTCCTGTTTGGGGGAGGAAAGGTGGCGACGATCTCGTATGAGCATATCATCTAGATCTAAGATTGAACGGCGAATAGTTATCCCCATCACAAAATACCAATGTGTCAAGTGCTATGGGTTCAGTAGACGCCAGGTACCAGTCGGTACCTAACTACCTTCGCCCACCTCTCCCACTCGTCTCCGAAAGCCAATTTCAGTGCTTCATCCTCTTGGCTGGTCCTGCACATGACGTTTATCATAGCAACTGACATCTGCGCCAGCCATGCCACTACAACCAATTTGAGTCCGGGAATATCTAAAATTCCGGATTGTCTAAGCCATGAAGTGGGCGATCCATGCAGTATTACCATGCCAATGATCTGTATAATACCTGCTGTGTATGACGGGTGACGTATGATAGCGTATGGTCCAGTTGTGACAATATGATGCCCTTCGCGGACACTGAGTTGGAAGGTGAAAAAACGTCCGAGGGTGCGAAAACACCACCAGCGGACGAGACCTCCTGTGACGGCAAGCGTGGTGCCCAAAATGAAAGGGGAAGTAATGGGCGTATCACGAATCCTGTGACCGGCCGCGTACTGTGTGATGGTCTGTATAACAGACAGAGAATCCGTTGCATGAGAGGCAATGGTAACGATTTCTGCGAGGGAAACAACCCAATAAATTGTCTGGCGCATCGCTCTGTAAAGATGATCGTGGACAAGCAATTAAAACACTTGCCTTCAGAACCGGAAACCCGTATTTCATAATCCAAGTGAGAACCCACTCATTGGATGTTTGGTGAATAATCTCTTTACTCGAGGGGACGTTTGGGGGCGTGAGCGATATTTGCTGCGTGATAGCAGACGAGAGAATAAGTGAAACTTTGAGAAGTGATGCCATCTTCATGAAGAACAACTGACCTTTCAAAGGTTGCTTTTTATGCATGAATGCTTCGCTGAGGCTATACCCATTGACATCATATTGTGGCGAAGGTCGGCATTCATAAAAACAGCCCCCTCTTGCCTATCATAGAATGTCAGTCTATCTCAACCCTTCAACATTTATACTTAACTTGCCATGCCGGAGAGAACAAACAGACTAAACCGGTTGCAAGTAGCCAACGAGTAGCATTAAATTTCTTGCCGATAATTGTCGGGAATAAACATCACTTGGCATCTAATAAGGAGAAGGTAGCGGACAAGTGCTGTGCAATGTATGTCGCTTATGGGTTGACTTATGCTCCATAATATGCGTTATGGACCTGATGGTTGAATAAGAGGTCGTATATAGGAATGACTAGCATCACGTACTGTAGACTTAGTAAAGACCTCGACCATAAACGTATTAAACGGGACACCCGGACCGCAACTGAAAAGAGGTGTAACTTCGCAAGTTACTTGCTTGCCATACACCCCTGGAAATGGTGGAAGTGGAGAATGAAGAGTTTAATTTAGCTTGAGACAAACCATCATCATTCCCTACGGTCACCCCGTGAGTGCCCATCACCTCGCACAGGAACTGACAAGTCCAGCCAGTGAGTTGGCGTTTTATAATGTTTCATCATGATCTGACAAATTACTACACATCAAAAATGACTCGCGAAGTCATGGGTCACCCACCAAGTGATACCACAGCACGGACAATTGAAGGCAGCCATTTCTTCTTACTAATTGTTGTCTGTGTAAGCTACAGAACCCTACATTCCGTAGTGCAGCATTCGAGGTCGGATCATATTCGTAGCAAGTAAGCATTTCATCTGTTTCTTACCTAGCTCGAGGTCCTTAGATACGTCCATTTTGAAGCCGCGCCAGAAGATTCAGAGATGGTGCTTGCTCGAAATTTCCATGATGAGGACTTCACTTTGCGGTGCTTTTAGCATCGAATAGCCTAGTTACAGTGACGGGCGCGATGTCCGGTCCCGTCGAAGTCGATAGATATTTTGCACAATCAGTCTCTATTGAAAAAGTTCTGCAAGGAAAGAATTCTTCAGAACATACTATATGAACTCCGTATCAACACAGAACTGGAGGGAAAGACATTGTAAAAGAGGCTTGTATTTCGAGCAGTTGGGATCCCCAGCAATCAGAGGTACATATCGTTGTTTTCCGTGTCGGAACCGCCCCGAATCAGTGGTGTTGAGGAGAGCAGTTATTCTCCATGAACATGGTCACCGGGCGAAAATGGACCTGAATTCCATTAGTATTCTGATAGAAACAACCATAAACGGACCTGCAGACTCTCGCGAACAGCATAGAATGTCGAATCCTCCATCTTGTTACCATCCTTGAGCGCGACTCGGATGCATAATATATACTAGATACCAAACAGTTGGTTCGATCTCATTCCCAGGAGTGTCTGGAAAGCTTCGTCAATCGCTGGTGAACCTATATAGCTGTGTGGCGTATGTATCTTAGGAAGGACTCACTAGCAACTGCCACTCAATACTCGAGCCTCGGGCCCAGTGAAAATTAAACGGACGCCCTCGCACGGAGATTGACCGATTTACACAACCCACAAGGTATTGCAGGTCTAGCATGATCAAACATGAGCCCTGGAGGAAATATGGAACCACATGAAATGACAGACCATTGCACAGTGACTGATATCCCTGGGGTTAAGGAAGATTAGGATGAGACATGGGTTCTGTAAGAAGTGACAAGAATCCAACCATCATCCTTATGGCTGTAGAAGAAGGGGGTTTCGGATTTGAAAATTTTAGGAGGCCACCTCTCCTCTCCTCTCCTCTGAGGGAGTTGGGCGGGAGCAACAAAACCATTCATATTTGGGACATTGTAAGTAGTTAAGACTGTTGTCCCTTAGCAGTTATGCCAAAAGGCAGTGATAATCAAAGCCCATGCTTGATTATTGCGGACAGTATTTATGCTGAATATGGGAACTCAGGTAAGCCAACGGGCTTACAGACATGAGCGCTTGCCAAGCCTCTAGTACATGCCGAAGCCTTTGCTCCGTGCAAAGGCGTTAGATATGATTTGAATCCATCCTCAAATATCGAACAATGACGATGCAAGCAGGTGAGATTGATGATGCGTAAGCCCATTGTCCCAACAGGAATCATAATCGTGGTATATGCTAGTTCAATGTCAATGCAAATGATGACGATAATAAAGAAAATTGAAAAAAGAAAGAGGGAAAGAAAGTCGAAATCCAAACGAATCGAATCGACTAATGCAAAATCCACGCACATCTCTGTATGCAAGCATATGCGTCAGCGCCTTCAACCAGAAAACGAACAGAAAGAAAAAAACGTTCGAGCGCTGTCGTGGAATTAAAAGAAAAGTCGTAGTACCAAAGAGCGACTAAGCGGAACGTCTTAATAAATATGCAAGTGAAAACCAAAAAAATGGATGAACGTCATGAAATCGTCGTACGTGTTATCGGGCACTCTTCCAGCTCGATGGGGGAGCAGCTTTTCGTCCGGGATTTCTACCAGGCATCGGTGGCTGCAAGTTCGAAGGCTGGGAAGCACCAGTTTTGGCGCGCGGTCTGGAACCTCCTCCATAGGAACTCGCGGGACTGCTCGGGACGCCGTACCCAGACGGTGCGTGGCTCGAACGGGAGGACATTGATGGGCCAAACGACTCCCCGTACACACTCCTCGACCCTCCTCCGAACTCACTCTGCGTACTGCTGATCCGACCAGGGAACATGACGGAGCCCGTGGACCACTGGTTTGGCATCATACCAGGGACGCCCAGCATACCCATCCCGCCCCCGCCTCCTCCCATTCCGCTGTACACGCTACCTCCGCCACCCCCATACACAGACCCACCGCCGATATTGGACCCTCGTTCCCACTCGTCTCCGGCTAATGCCATCGCATGTTGAGCTACTGCCATTTGGTATGCTTGCTTCGCGATCATCATCGCGCGCTGGTGAGCAACGAAGAAGCTCTGGTCGGGGCTGAACTGAGAAGCCATCATAGGTCCCATACCCGCCGACATGGGCTGTTGCCACGCCCCCCACGCAGGAGCATTCATCCCAGGCATCATGCCATCCATGCCCATCATAGGATTGATGCTCATCCGCTGTCCATGCTGAGGCACAAGATCATCGTCAGAACCATCATGCACCATGGGTCCACGACCATTGACAATTTTCCCGAACTGAAACCAAAAAATCAGGGCGACAAACAACAATCACAAGATAACACAAACCTCAATAGCAGACTTCGCTTCGTTCCGTCTCCTCTCATTCCGCTTCTCCTCATCAGCGTCATTCTTCACCCTCTCACGGCCACGTGGTGGATCATCCTCAAAGCTCACAGATGACCGCTTCGCATTCGCCCCGCGCGCCTTGAGCGTCGAGTCTGCATCGCTTCCATCCCTCCGCCCGGTATTCACCCCGATATCACTACCATCATGTGGTGTGAACGGCGCACCACGACCACTGCTGGAGTCACCTGTTGAGCTGCCAGCAGGGCTCTGGCCTCGTAGAGAACTATTACTGGCGAAGGGGCGGGAGGGCATGAGTGACTGTGATTGCAACCTGGATGACTGTGGTGCTGCGGGCATACCAGGCCTTGAGGAAGGCACAAGGGAGACAAGCGTGCCTGACGGTGGCCGAGACATTCTGCTATCCAACGCACTTGGCGTCGAGGGAGGGCGTGTCTTGTACAAATCCTTCGAAGACCCCCAACTGGCTTTCACGGAAGGTGAATCGGGTACAGCGGTGATGAGAGGGACAGGTGGGACACGAGAAGAGCGTGAGGATCGAGAAGTTGAGACAACAGAAGAAGCATCTGACTTGTCGGTTGATGGTACATTGGACTGCTGAGCTAGGATGCCTGCACGAGAACGAGGAGCGAATGAAGACTTGATAGGAGAAGGAGATCGTTGTGGAGAAGGAGATCTTTTGGAGACGGCGGATAACGTCGCTGTCGGCGAGGCTGGTGATACTGCCTGAGAGAGATCAGTGGTGTATCGACGCGGAGGGCGTGAGGTAACACTGAAAGAAGCTGGTGGTTTATACTCTCGAACAGGAGTAGGCACAATGCGGTCGTCACGAGGAGATTCTGGCTTGTCATCAGCACTTGACAAACGTTCGACAGTAGGTGGTGGAGCGGCGTTCAGGGGCGGCACTTGTTGGGAAGGTTGTGTAGGCGACTGTGAGGAATCTCGTGATCGATCAAAGGAAGTAACGAGTCTGATGGCGTCCCTCAAATCATCATCAACCTCGATTGGTGAAGAGGATGGCCGAGGGATGGACCCAACATCACTGCTCAACTTCTTGTGGCGAGTGGGAGAAGGAATCTTAGGAGTTGGTCCAGCAGGTGAACAGGGAGTTTCCTGAGCAGGACTCTCAGCCATGCGACTCGGCGTCAAGCTGATAACAGGGGGAGGAGCAAAGGGCTCGTCCCTATCCACCTCACGTTCCTTACCCTTTGTAGACGGTTTTTTCACTGAATGCTCGTGCCTCAGGACAGGCGTGAGCATCGGAGGACTTCCTACGAGTGATTTGATATCAATCAAGGGCTTCGCGGGCATCCGAGGCCGCGAGACAGCGGATCTGTTGGTGGATATGGATGCAGAACTTCCCGGTCTGCGTGGTGCAACGAGCGCGGACAAAGGCATGTCTTCAGAATCATTATCTGAATCTGACGAAGTATCGGAGTTGTCGTCCTTCGCCGGTCTTGGTGATAAAGGCGGCGACGAAGATTTCTCTGAAGCTTAAAGGCACGGTTAGGAACCAGAATGACATTGGTAACTTGTATACTTGCCTGATGATGCAACAGAAGCGTTTGCAGCAGCTAAAGTCGACGCACGACGAGCAGCAGCGTTGGGTGTAAGAGCACTAGTGGAGGCAGATGCTCTCGCTCGCACGGCAGCCATGTTGTCGGGTTGCCTTAGCTGTACATTGTCCGGTTTTGACCATCTTGGAGGATCTGGCCGTCGAACCTGAGCGTTCGATGCAGTGGGGGCATGCCCCGCATCGGACTGCGAGCGCGGACCAGGGCGACGAGTCACAGTGCGTTTGCGACTAGGCTTGATAGGCACGCCATCGCTATCCACTTCTTCATCAGATTCGTCAGATTCATCCGACTCTGAAGTACTAGTGTCCAAAGCTGACGAAGTTCGGTTAATCAAGATGGACAGCGGGGGCGCAGTCGAATTGCGATTAAATGATAGGTGATGTTCACTTCCGGTAGGCGTTGAAACCGTAGAAGCTCGCTGTCTGGACATATTTTCAACACGAAGGGTATCGAGGGAAGAAGGGGGTCGGAATGAAGGTACAGGGGAATTTGCACGGCTCCGACGAGCTTGTGCTTCACGAAATGCTGCAACAGATATCCTTTGAGAGGAATCTGAAGCAATACTGTCTCCGCGCGGCCGTGGCCGGGCAGGAGGAAGCGGAAGCTCGGCATTTGGAACATCAGCTAGAGAAGTGGGGGACTCGGAACGAACGTGGCGAAAAGCTTTCAAATTAAAATTCTCCCTCGGTGAGGGACTTGGAGCGGGAGGAGCTGCAATAGCTGCTGGTGGCGGGGCAGGTTTCGATTTAGTACGCTCTCTAGCCCACGAGAACAACCCGCCAGATTTTTTGGGGTTAGGTGGCGTCGAAGAAGAAGATGGGGGTGCACTGTGTATCTCATTCCGTGCGATGACGGAAGGGGTATCCAGGCCAGATTGATGGCGCATGTTTTCATTGGGAAGCGAAAGTGTGGAATTAATGCTGGGGTCGTGGTATACTCCAAAGAAGGACGGTTTTGGTGGGGAGGGCGGGAGGTCGTGCCCTGAATCAGAGACAACGCTGGACATGTGTGCGCGTGGCGGGCTATCGTTGAGAGAGAATACGCTTGTGGAGGTGCCTGAGACATGTGGCTGATGTACATGTCTCCGACGGAATGGCAGCTTCAGCTTGCTCGATGATGCCGTTGCTGGACCGGTATAAACTGCGGGCGGAAGAGACTTTAGAGACTTGTCTGGAAAGACATAATCTGGCTCTGAAGAGACTACGGTGCCACTAGAGATGGACGCCGTAGAAGTCGGCGTCGTTGGGACGTTTAAATTGGATGTTGCACTGCGAGCACCAGATTGCCTATCTCGTTTAGCAAATATTCCTGCAAGCAATGGCATGAAGAGGGTCAGCAGCAGAAGGGCAGCAGTCCGAATGGTGAATGAAAGAGAGAGCGAGAAATGAGAGGTCGATGTTCGCGATGCCGGGTATGACAAGTTAACAGGGTTGTTTGTCTTTGTTTCCTTGTGCCCCCATTTAGAATGCAAAGTAAAATTGGAACCGACCTGACGTGACGCGGACGACGAGCAACAGGCCTACAGCACAGGGCGACAGAGCGGCCACACAGGTTACTGTGTTAACCGAAGGCGCTTAGACTTATCGCCTTGCATACGCATGATCTCTGTTTCATGCAAGTACAACGTTTCAAATCCTACGAATCAAAAAATAGAATCAGTTCCTGCGTACTCTCACAGTCACCATGATAGTGCCCAACGAAGCAGGGCAGATCCTCCCCGGCCACTCGTCCCCGCATTCATATCCAGTCACATCCCAATAACGCTCTTGATTCACTTTGTATAAACTTACGAAACTCGATGTGCAGCCGCGGCAGAAGAGAACATGCGAAGTAGTCATTTTTTGATACTCGGACTCGCGATTTTAGGTGCCATACTAGGTTTACATCGAGACACGTTCCTTCCCATGACGGCAAGCTTCCATTCGCACTTATAGCGGGATTTCTCTTACTTATCTTTGTGGTGCAGATATCCGAAGATAGGCAAATTCACGTTTGTGCGAGCTGACTTTCATAAGTGTGATATGGCCTCGCGCAAAGTGTATGGTAAGCCAAGTGTGTAATTGTTGTTATACATTTGATTTCCCCCCAGACGATCCCTTCCATAGCCCCTTCATAAATATTATTACAACGCAATTGATTGTCTCTTGTCTAGTAAGTCACCTTTAAGCAACAACTTCGCATCCCGTCATGTACGAACCCATCAATTTCTATGCGGAACAATCGGTGAGGTGCACTACATCAAACACGAGGTACTCACATGGAGACTCAACCCATCCACGCCCGTGGCATGGCCAACCTTCTTCCCGTCCTTGAACACCATATAAGTAGGGACCTATAATAATCGGTTTCAATTGGCTCCACAAAGACGTCATGTTAAAAAATACATACAACGCGTACATCGGCCTCCATTACCACATCCTCGAGTTCATCCACGTTCACGCGATAGAAATCCACGCCGATGCGAACGAATGTGTCAGAGAGCTCGGAGAACTGCTGAGAAGTCGACCGGCACAACCCACTCCAGTCTGCGTGGAAATCTATCAATACGGTTTTACCGCTGTTGATCTGGGAGAGTGAGAAATGGTTTAAGAATTCATCGAATAGGCACTCACGATTCTGGTGAAGTCCTGAGCATCGTCTATGGGGTTGAAAGGCATATTGCGACCTTGGTCCAAGTGTAATGAAAACGTATGTATTTTATATGAAATACAGAGATGAGTGAGACAAGGGTCTGACAGAACTTGACGTGAAAACAAACGAAGAAAAGTACAAAGAGGATGTCGGAGGATGTATATATGACGAGTGGGTCCTGGGAGAACCGGTGACGTCGAGGCCCCTTTGTGGCTGACACGCTGACGGTTTGCCTACAGGGCCTGGAGAGGCCTAGATCAAGTAAACTAGTAAAGTGATAAGATAACGAATCTCAGGTATCACGAAACAAAGCTCTCAGTAATCACAAAGGCAAATCTGCCTGGCACAGCAAGATCAACCTGAGACCCGCCATCATAAAATGGGGTATCTGATAAGTACAAGATGACAATGGGCGCCCATTGTCCACAGCCTGTCACAATTTCGCAACTGGAACCGTCCATCTCAAGTTGCGAAGACGAACTGAGCGAGTTAATTCCACATCAGTAGTAGATATGCGGACGGTGAACCTCTCGATAACCGGTGATGGATCCAAAGATACCGATGACATTGTTGTGTTCGAGGCTAGCAAAGGAATTTGAACCCAAGTGATTGCTGGAGGAAAGTGATCATGCACTAGATCACTACTCATATGAATGTGGAGTTGATTCACTGAGCAAAGGGTCAGCTTTGTTGATTACCTTTTTAGGCTAAATGGTGCAATGTCAAGATTATTACTAATTGCTGTGTTGGACGTCGTTGACAGCGTCGACGCCGGTAAGTGACTAGTGACTGCGCAGTCGGAATCGTCTGCGTCGTTGAGCTCAACCATCAATTGCAACGTGTTACGACGACGTTGCTATTAGACGATGGCGCCCAACTTCTTTTCAAAGCTCGTCAAGCCTAGTACGTCTTCATCTCCGGGCGGAAGAGAGAATACAACTACATCGCGTCAAGGCATTCAAGCGCGTCCACATTCTCAAAATATTTCGCACCCTCCTTCATCTCTTCCCGACCCAACCAGTGACAATTCTAGTACAAAAGGCAGTGTCAAAATTGGTATAATTCCACCTTCCCCTCGTTCAGCCCTTTCAACTTTTCCTGATCCTCATTCGCAAGACCACCCTCCTGATACATCTCAACATCGACGTGCGCGCTCCCAGGACAGGATGGTTCCAGATAGACATGCTTTATCCTTCGCTGCTCGTCCCATGACAAGTGACTCTTCTTTGTCTACAGATGACATGCTTCCAACTCCAACCCCCTCTCGTTCTCGTCCTGAAGAATGGAAGACTAGCGCTGACAGCTCACCCAAACTTCCCCATCAGCTGACACCTGCATCGTCCACCGGGAACCTGAAAGCCTTTGTAGACAAGCGCAGCAGCACTCATCCTTCAAATGCTCACAAAGTGGTCGATAGAACTCCCTCAAAGAAGTCACTACGCAATAGGACACAGCCCCCAGCTCCACTCGATTTCGATCACTCCCAGAGTAATACTCGTTCCGATGCGCACCGGCGAACTAGTCGCCACGAACACAATGCCGTCATAATTGAAAATGGCCTCGTGGACTCGCCCACCGCAATAAGCCATGCCCAAAGAAGCTCTCATCATCAACAGGAGCTTTTACCTACCCTCACCGACGCCGACGCAAGATCCGTTCGCTCAGCCAACAGCTCAGCTTCAAAGAAGAAGAAAGGTTGGCGCCGTCCTTCACTCACTACTCCCACTCGCAAACATTCTGGCGTTGCTCCTGCCACAACCTCTTCTGGTCTTGCCATGTCCAATACTGGTTCTCAAATCTCCCCTGTTTCTCCTGTTCCAAATTCGGCATCAAAAAAAGTTACCAATGGAACGGTCAGATCAAATGACTCTCGTTCTGCGGTGCGGTATGCCGCTTCTGCTTCCGTGACGTCTATGCCCAGTCCTGTCGATGCCAGCGCTCGCACAAGACATACCTTGTCCAGTCGAGACGACTTTTCAGACGGCCAGACAGACACGTTTGCTTCTAGCGAAGAGAGCGAGGGGTCGGACGACGAACTTGATATTAATGAAGACATTCCCGTCACGGGTTTCGCCGTTGCAAGCAGCAAGCGTAATGCAGACTTCCACGAGTTGTTCCCTACTATTCCCGAAGGCGATTATCTCATCGAAGGTTTGTCCCATTTTGAAAATGTCAAATATCTGCTTCATATCTTGTAGATTACGGGTGCGCATTACAGCGCGAGATCCTCATCCAAGGCCGGATATACATCTCAGAGAACCATATATGTTTTCACGCGAACATTTTTGGGTGGATCACCGACGTACGTTGCACGCGGTTATACATCCTCACAAACTAAATGATACCTCCACAGTTGTCAATCCCAATATACGAAATAATCGCTCTCGAGAAGAAGATGACGGCATTTGTCATCCCCAATGCCATCCAAATAACCACCAGACAGGCAAAATACACCTTTGCCTCGTTCCTCTCCCGCGATACGACGTATGATGTGATTGCCAATATATGGCGACTCTCCCGTCCTGATGATACTCTAAGCCAAACCGGCTCGTCTGGCAATATCATTTCGCCCGCTAGTACTTCTGATGTTTCAGGTCCCCTGGTCACGACCGGAGGCAAAGAAGCAGCTCTTGTGACTCGCTTGAACAAAAACAAAGTCACGCACTGCGCATGCTCGAGGAATGGACAGCATCTTAATGAGACCGCGCTAGAAACTGTATTACCTGGGACACCGGACAAGATTTATAATCTGATGTTTGCGAGTGGGTTTATCAAGGATTTTATGCGGGTGGATCAGAAGCTTATGGGTGGGCGGCATCTGATTTTACCGAATCACTGGTACTGATGCTTCCCATTCAGATGTGCAGATATCGGATTGGATTCCAACAGGCGACAACTTGAAGCTTTTGGCGCGGAATATGTCGTATATCAAGCCCCTGAACAATAGTGTCGGCCCGAAGCAAACAAAGTGCGAGATCCATGATGAAACCTTGACCTGTGACTTTGATGACCATGTTGTGATGTTAACGACGACGAAAACACCTGATGTGCCTAGCGGAGGCGTGTTCTCTGTCAAGACAAAGACATGCTTAATGTGGGCAAGCGCTATTTCCACACGGGTGATCGTTAGCACACAAGTAGATTGGACTGGGAGAAGTTTCATTAAAGGTTTGCTATTCTTTCTTCCCACAACATCTTGTACTCACGCTCGCAATACGCAAAGGTCTGATCGAAAAATCAGCAATAGACGGTCAAAAAGTATACCACTCTGACCTCGACAAAGCCATGCGGATGTACATCCAAGAACACCAATCCGAATTCATCCCAGCAGGCGTAGACCCAACAGCCGTAGCACCCGTCGAGCCCCTTAGCCCCGTCATCGAAGTCACCAATCCCACTCTCCTCGGTGGTTCCTCGGGCATGTCAGACGCAGCAGCCCGTAAAGCGCGCGAACACGAACGTAACAGGCGTGGGCTCCAATGGGCGTATGAGACGTTTGACGGTGCCTACGGCGTTGCGACACGCTCTACGTTCGGAGCGCTTGAACTTGTCAAAGAAGCTTGGGAACAGAGCTCGTCGATGACGATCTTATATTTCGTCATTGTTATTCTTGTGTTCAGTAATCTGTGGACATTGATGCTCGTAGGGCAGAGGGAGGAGGCGGGGAGGAGGAAGGAGGCGAAGAGGACTGAGGAGAGGGAGAAGTGGGTGCAGGATGTTGTTTCTGGGCTTTGGGAGGAGATGGCTGTTGGGAGGGTGAGAGGTAGTGTTGGGTCTTCTGGCGTTTTTGGAGTTGGTGGTGGGTCGGTGAGTTCTGGTGGTGGGGCTGTTGGTGGTGGCGGGTCGGTACATTCGGGTCAAGTGGGCGGTGATTGGAGGTCGGAGGTGGATGCTATCACTTCGACGTTGAATGCTGTTGAGGAGCGGGTCAGGCTCTTACGGGAGAGTCTGGATACCCTGAATTAACTTATTGGAGATCTACGCTCCTACGCACATACTACACTTATTATTATCGTAGCACTGGCCAAATTCTCGGCGCCAGTCCCCTACTCGCTTATTTTTGGCATATTTTGTGTCTATCGAATTAAACGCAAACTAGTCATTACTTCGTTTTGCATTGGCAAATGACTGTCAGTCTCCCGTAATTCTACTGTCAATACGTAATGTGTAGACGTTCATCTTGACCAGTCTTGCTTAGCCAAGTGGTAAGCGTCGCAGAATGGAAATCTGTTATGTAACCAGGTTCGAAACTTGGTCAACAATGTTTTTTGCTTTTACCACGCCTTGAACATTCAAACATTCACTCACAGATAGATCCTTCAAAGCATATCTTAAGTGTCATAACCAACTGGTACCAGCAACAGATTAGACATCTGTTTCTCTTGGACTGTACAGGTTCGAAACCTGCTAAACGAGAGGTTTTTTTCTAACCATGCCTTGAAGATTTGCTCATGGATCCAGATGGCTTCCTCAGAGGCTCATGTCAACTTCATCCTGGCTGAAGTAGTTCAACCACCACAATAGAATCTAAATCTGTCTCTTGCACTATGGCACCAGTGCAGGTTCGAAACCTGCCGACCACTGAAGGCTATTCTTTTTGATCAGAACGCACCTTGAAGATTGAGTCATTCATGGTTTCCTTGGAGTTACACCTTATGTAACTAGTCTTAGCCAGGTGGTTACTACAACAGAATCAAAATCTGTCGCACTGACGACAAGGTGGGACACACTGACATTCACTCATAGATGGTTTCATTGGATGTTCATTATAACAGGTCTCAGCCAAGTGGTTACCATAACAGAATTCAAATCTGTTTCTCTTGGACTGTGTAGGTTCAAAACCTGCCGAATGACGGTTTTTTTCTATCGGAACACACCTTGAGATTAATATTAACTCATGGATGGTTTCCTCAGAGGTCCATCCTGACTAAGCTCCGTCATTGAGCTGAGACCTCCTTTTTATGTGATAATTTGTATATGAAAAGGAATCCCCTTCATGCCCCCCGAGGGTCATCTCAGAAACGTGAGATATATACCTGGGGTGCATACGTGCCAACCTAGATTCTCGATAGATTGACTAAAACTGTCAGGATTCACCACCAAACAAAAAAATGTTAATAGGGCAGGAGGCCAGAAGAATGCACGCAAGCTAAGGACTCTGGCCCCGAGTCAGGAATCCGAAACCTGCCAACCTCGCTGGAGCATCATTGAATGACACTCCTTTGGTCGTTGGCTCTTCCTAGGTACCGGACAGAGAGGTCAACGCGAAACTCTAGAACACCCTACAACGGAAAGCTCAAGACAGGAACGATCAGGAACGAACTTCATTCGCTGTCTAGACCTCATTAATTCTTGAACAGTTTTTGCATTCAACAATAGTACATCATGAGGCACAGTATGCTACTAAACGTAGGCTGGTCCCCGTGTTTCTCTTATAACTGGTATTGTGCGCACTAGTACTGGCCTTCCAACAGCGACCTTATATGTATTCAATGTTGTGTGGGCGCTGCGGTGGGGGGCGTCCATAGTCATCCTCGGTTACAGCATACCATGAGCCGTCGGAATATGAAACTTTTTGCTCAGATCGCGCAGCCTACGCTGCTCAGTACTCACAGACGCTGCTGTACAGCCTGTACTTGCCTCGCCGTCTCTCCACGACCATCATGATAACTGTTATGCAGCCATCCTCTAGCAAATGCGACAAGGGTATCTTAATTTCTCTCCATCAGGAAATCACGAGTTCACTTTTCTAGCTTTTCTAGCGCTTAAAGCTTCATATCAATGTCAAAAGCATGTATATCAGCAGACGCAATGCAGATGCCTGACTGATCAACGTGTACATTGTGAGTACATAGAATCCACGCGAGCACGCGTGTAGCCTTCACGATGTCTGTCCTTTGGGACAGCCGACTACGCGCTTCAGAACATAAACCCCACGATCAAACTACGTACATAACACGCCACGAAGAGAGCAGTCAACTCATCTCCGAATGGACTGCGCGTCCAAAACGGCCGTTAGGAAAGGCGGACCGATGGGGGTTCTTCCTCACATGGGGCATCCGGAGTCCAGGGATGTAGACAGGGCAGGGACCCTATCATGACAGATTAGTGTCCGACATAGGGTATTTTGCCCCATTGATATTGACATAAAAAAAACCCCACGACGACATGCATATTGCATTGGCTAGTTGTCGGAATACAATAGGGCAAGGAAACATTCCATATACTGTGAACCCAAGAGTCAACAACCGGTGAGATTCACCTGTGACTCACCTATCAGTCGTTCATGCCGTATTCACGGGTCAGTGTTGTCAAGTACTGATCACTACCCGCCAATATTGATGTAGTAGGTGCACAGTGCACTAAGCCTAGCAGGCGGTGGTAACAACCTCCCTCTGATTTCGCGCCAATTGGCTAGAATGAACATCAAAAAGTGAAAATTGCATATGCACAAGGAAGTGTGGGGGGCAGGACTCCTTGGATTTAGTTCTGCCGGTCATAACCAGCAAAACTCTAGGCGCCTAGCTAAGCTATGCAGACTTTGTGTACGACATTCCTAACGATGACATCAATTTTGCCTCGTCCCATCTTTCATCCTCGCCATTGTAATTAACCACCTCAACCTCATCTAGAATAGCCTGTGGTATTATTCCTTGTTCGACTCGTCAAAATCAAAAGTGTTTCCCTCGAGCACTTCAACTCCATTAATGTTCTGAACTCCTTCAGTCCTTTTCAACTCCTCGAGGGCTGCAAACTCAGCAGTGATATCGTCAGGCAATATACTCTCTGGAACAGCAAGCAAGTCATTTGCATCGCGAGGCTCGGTCGAGAGTGGAGGTGCCCATGCGAAGGATGCTTCAAGATCCTGTGTAGTCTCAACAGCAATGCCAACCTCTTCACGAGTGTGCATGTGAGCATGTTGACGGCAGGTGGGCTTCCCGGCCTCCGCAGCTTTCACAGCACTGATGTCGAAGGTTTACACGAATTTTGCCGAGTGTTCCAAATGTGTGGTTCGGTAGGTTGTTGTCATGACCCTAAATTCGAGCACCTGATGAGTTATCAGTGTCGCCACAATGTTTTCATTTCCAGTAGTAGCGATTCGAGTTATTGTCAACTTGTTCCAGGCGCTCGAAGTTGTCCTTGATCGGTGATACGAGGGGCGCCCTCCAACATTCACCATCTTACTTTAAGGAGGTCGGTTTTCATGTTCTCTTGAACTCCAACTTTGTTATCAGAGATTTAAATTACATCTCCGCAAGTCTTAGATACCCTGGAGTTCTGCCAGGTTCTGCCACCCTCCTTTCGCGCGAGTTCTGCCGAGGACCAGGCACAACCAGTGTTGCCAGACCGGTTGGCAAAAATGAAGAGTTCTGCCAACAGCACTAGCACAAGGTCACCTATCACTACGTCAGCGGGCCGGCCGGAAAGTAACGACGGATCATCGTTAGTGCCAGGACACGATAGGAACACAGTCATTTGCCATAAAGCCCTCCTCCACACTAACTTGGAAGTTAGGGATTGATCAAAATAAAAGTACACGGACCGCAATACTAAGTATGTATCTGGCTCTGTCACAAATTCTGCAGCCCTGCAGCTGGCTAAACGGCATTCGATCCCATCGACTCGGTCCAGTTTACAGTTAACTCCTTTGAGCGGATACCATTCGAACGGTTTCGTCTCAATCATTCTGCCAGTATCTCCAAAAAATGCCTTGACACCCTCTTCTGTGGAGTATAAAACAGATAGCACCAACAATCGAGTTGCCAACAACCGCTCTGCAAGTGGAATCAACTTATTATCATGTTTATCCGCCTCTCTACTGCTTTCGTCATGCTTCTCGGCCTGACGGTCCTTGTCAGCGCTGAAGCGCCAGTAAGCCTCTCCTCGCGTCAAATCTTGTCGTATTGACATACGACGCCCGCAGGTTCCTCGTGGGACTTATAGGCCCAGGGACCTTGAGAATGAACCACCAGTAAGCCTCTCCTCACGTCGAATTTTATCATATTATCATACGACGTCTGCAGGTTCCTCGTGGGACTTATAGGCCTTAGCCTGATGCCTGAGGTCCTTATGACTCACGGCATACTGTACGAAGGAAAACTACTGCGCGGGATTGGGCCTTTATGCAGAACCAGTTACAAGGGGGAATATGGGTGGTGCTTAAAAGGATACAAGTCAATTTGAGACGCTAGGTGCATTACCGATTGTTTGTCTGAATCTGCGCGTCTATCGAACTTGTGTGAAGTCCAACACCGGGGACAAGTACTTGCAGGTATAAAAAATAAATGCTCGAATGCTGCAGGCAGCACAAGCGGAATTGACAGAGTGAAACTCGCCCTGTCATCCGAATCGTGGTATTAAGTACCAGAAAACAACAAGCAACATGCCTTTTTTTTTCATTTTGTCACGTCCGGTCGTTCACAAATACTGATCCTAGAACTTAATACAATCAGACGAAGACCGGCTGTGGGCAATATTCTCAAGTCCCGCGATGTCTAACCTACAGCGTGTGATTTGCCCCTGTCGAAACTGGGAATATGAGCGTATTTCTGCCTGTCGAGCCAGTGAAGTTGATTGTCTCTCTACGCGGTCGACATCGACGTAGTTGACATACAGTCCATCACTAGGTAAAGCCACGCTATGCATCCACATATATGTCTAGACCGGATGTCGTGCAAAGGGTTAGTCGGACGTGCATGAGTATGTGGGTGATGCTATCTAAGTGTGGTTACACACATTTCCTACACGGTTTTATCGCAATCATCGGAACGCATCGCGGTACCGAGTCATCTCAACACCAGAAGAGTGAGCAAAAGACAGTGCACTGGGCTTCTGTGATCGTGTTGTCACGGCT
This sequence comes from Suillus subaureus, assembly GCF_016647635.1. Taxonomy (NCBI): domain Eukaryota; kingdom Fungi; phylum Basidiomycota; class Agaricomycetes; order Boletales; family Suillaceae; genus Suillus; species Suillus subaureus. Next base: position 50,553 of record NW_024538651.1, read on the forward strand.
TCAATAGCATCAGATGCGAGACATGAGCTGCGGACGATGTGCAGAACGAATTTCTCGAGCGTGAGGTATGCAGTATTTTCGATTTCCTGTCATGGGGATATTCAGTATCGTTGCTCTTCAGTAAGCGACGGGAGAAAGAGGGTACGTGCCTCTGATATCTGTTTGATGATTGCTGGGTAGTCTACTTGGTGCATACCAGATTTCTCGTAGAATATGATGTTCGTGATCACCTTCTGCTTTGCAAGGCGTTCTGGGGGATTGACGCCAATCAGCACGGGCATGACAAGGTCTTTGACCAACACTCTTGCAGCCTGCTGCAAACTGTCTTTGCCTCTGGGTGTAATCACCTCAACCTCAAAGTCGTTTGCAAGTAAAATCTGCTTCGGAAGGCCGATGACGACGCGCACGGCGTCCACATTCTCTCCAGCAAGGGCGAACGCTTTCTGAGTGACCTCTTGCACGAGTGCACGAACATCCGCATAAGATACCGAGAGCGCCGAGATGGCTTTGGTGAGATCCCCATAGTGGATGGAGTCTACGACGTTGTCGGATTGGCCGGATATGTCAAGGAAGGAGGGTTTGAGATGGAGGTGGACGGTGATGGAGATGGGCTGTTGACGCAGGCGTCCCCAGCAATCTGAGCCAATGTTTGCCGTGAGCTGGATGGTGTCGACGAGCACGACATCAGTGGTGGTGGGCAAGGACATTGTAATAGTCACACAGCTGCCGTTCGGGAAATTCCGTCGAAAGTTATGAAACTGTTTCTCGCATCCCGGCCCATTTCTAATTTGCTGCTGTCCATTCTCAAATACTCTGATCTCCCGTCTTCCTGTGTCCTGACCATCTGCGCGACCTCAAGGAACCGCTCCGGAGTCGACGTCTATCTTCAAGGTGATATATCCCGTATTTGGTGATTCTTTTATTAGTATCGTAGCGCCGCGTGCGCGCCAAACGTTCCTGACAAAGGAATCTCCTTCATGTCAGACGAAAAATGATAATGGGCCAGAAGAATGCATGCAAGGTAAAGACTCTGGCCCAAGTCAGGATCCGAAAATGATGTAACCTGCCAGCCTCGCTGAAGCCTCATCGATGGATACTCCTTCAGTCGTTGGTCTATGAGTCGGTCGATATCCTGCAGGCGCCGCGGTAGGGGTGTCCATTGTAGTCACATCCTCGGTTGCAGCATACTATGAGCCGTCGGAATATGAATTTTTTTGCTCAGGTCGCGCAGCCGACGCTAAGTACTCGCTAGCGCTGCTGCCTACTCGCCTCGCCTTACCCGTCTCTCCACGACCATCATGATATCTGTTGTGCAGCTGTCCTCTAGTAAACGCGACAAGCGTATCTTAATTTCTCTCCCAAACCATGTAAAGCTAGTTTGCTGCAGTCTTCTAGACGACTTTGATCTCATCACCAGCAGTTGTTCTCGGGCTACTGATCGGTCCATAGTTGGTTTCACGCTTCAACGGTCATCCGATGACACGAAGGCCGCTCTCATACCATATAAGTTAGGGGGAGTTTACGACCGACTCAATTGGCAAGATTAGCAGACCTCCTGCTAGAGATTCCTCTCCCAAGCAGCCTTCCTGGGGGCGTCGTAGCCTATTTGAGAGCAGAACCTCGGGTGAGTTGTCTCTTCTACCTTCTGTAGTAGCACCAACTTATAAGTTTCTAGCCTTTGTATCTCCCCGGGTCAACAGTCGCAGACTCCGACACAGAGTCTATTAATCCCATGGTACCTAATAAGTTATTTCACTACCCAATAAATTGCTGATAAATATTCTTCGTACTTAACAATAGGATGATGAATGATGACCGGGGTCCAGCTCGCTTCTCATGGGAAGGTTCGATCGACCTTTGTATTCCTGCCGTTAGATACATGAAGACATTGTGTTCGGCAACTGCATGTACAGAAGCCACCGCGGTGATACCATGTCTATGTGTCAGTTTGTTGACCACCAGACGCTATGCAAATCAAAATTCATATGCCTCCGTGAACGTTTGAATTCCTGCTGGTGGCGATAAAATTGCTACGGCTAATCGACAGCATGTCTGATCAAGGACCCAGGCTAAGCGTATCGTGACACTTCTCGCAGAAGTTGATTGATTACGGGTAATTTGTCGCTTCAGGTTGGTATTGTGTACAAGCGTCCAAGGGTATTGAAAATGACGCTTCCAAAAAATGTCAATAGGAAACTTGTAGCAAACCGACCGATTATTGGGATGCAATATGATTGAAACTCTGAGCAAAACAGTAATGGAAGTAACGACAGGACGCAATCAATTAAGAAACATAAAACGAGCACCCAGTCCATATGTAATGGAGCAAAAAACCGGTCGCGATTCTAGTTCGCGACTCATCCTCGATGAATGATATAAAAAGGACGATGAAAAAAGGAAAGTGCTAGTAAGTAATTGTGAGGCGATGCATAATGAGTCTTGAGATGAAGGATACAAGATTATTGTTTGACTTTGACTTGGCGAAAATGCGGAAGCAGCAGAGGAGAAGAGGGACCGGTCCTGCGGTCGACTGGATCATGATCATTGACGAGGAGAAGCAAAGAGTGACAGCATTTTCTCTGCTCCTTCTTTGTACTTCTTGAGCTTTTTGTTCTTAAGCTTCTCGGGCTCCTCGGTGTGAGCGGCCGGGACTCCCCTCGTCGATTCGGGTGAAAGAAGGGTTTCTGGTATCGTGTCACCGTTTGACTGATCCGACGATAAACTTTCGCCGACTGAAGTCGCCGATTCTTTCGATTTGAGCGACGGGGACATTGCTGTTGAACTCGTGCCCGAAACGGAAGGCGATAGAAGGCCACCACTTGACGCCGATGATAGCGTGGCGGATGTGGAAGGAGTGAGGGTTTTTGCAGTGGAACCTGACTTGGCGGAAAATGATGATGGCGGAGACTTTGCACGGAGGAACTGCCTGGGTGTTTTTCGGAACTTCAGCGCAGGTGCACGTCCACGGTGCTTCTCTGATGGACTAGGTGACTCTGCCGGGTCGGTACCGTGAACGTCAGACTCTTTAGACATGCCAGAAAATGAGCGTCCACCCATCCGTTGCGAAGGGGTTGATGCTTTGCGGAATACGGCCAACCGGTACCGGTCGACGACACCCCGAGCAAACAAGCTTGTGCCCTTGGTGCCATTGCGATCCTCGCCATCTCCAGCTTCAATGAAGTCCCAGTCCTCCTCCTCTTCCTTCTCCGTACCTTCTTCCTCATCAGGGCCATCGGAAAGGAAGCGATCAAGCGCAGGGACACCAGACTTCTCTCGGCGATTGCGCGTTGTGCGGTGGGTGCTCGGCCGAGAGGCGGCTGGCTTTGTGACCTTCGCCTTGACATCCTTAGCTGGTGGAACAGGCACAATCTCCTGAGGTGGCGACGTGGGAGTAGTCGGCAACGGTGATTCTTTGAGAGGAGCAGATGTCGGCTCTGAGGGTGCGATAGGCTCAACTAGCGTTGCAGGTTCCTCAATCAGTGTTGCAGTGTCCTCTTGCGGCTGAACGATGATCTCGGTCGGCTGCTCCACTGGCAGAACTTGTGGTCTCGCTTCAGGAGTCTTCGGTTCTGGAGTCACTTCATCAACGACAGGTAACACCCCCTCGACCTCCGGTTGTATGGGGGTATCCGCAGCATTTGCAAGAATCTCTGGTATCTCTTCCTCATCAGTCTCTTCCCGTTCAGATTCTCCAGATGCGTCATCATCGTCATCATCGTCCAGGATAACAGAATGCCGACCCTTGAACGAGTACCCGTCAAAGACATCGACGCTCTCGTCGATTGGATGCACTGATGGGCTACGGGAATGTGAGGGCGTCGTGTTTGAGTCCTCGCCTTCCCCATCTGTAGGCTCGGCGTCCGTTTGGTCACGGTCTGTATCAGTCTGTTCCTGATCGTTCGGGTCGTCAATCACTGGTTCCATATCCAGGAATGTGTCGTCGAAGTTCTGGGTATCACTTGCATTGGATGGATCAATAGGTGGGATATAGGGGGCTAGAGGGATAACGCCAAGTAAGCACATCATATCTATCTATTGCAGCAGCGAATATGCCTCACGTATATAACGCTTGTAATACACGTGCGACCAGTCACTGAAGGGGAGGAAATCAGAATCAGGAAAGTTGGCCTCGTGATAAACTCACATCATGGAGAAGTACGGGTGCCGCTTGATCCGCGGCTCGCACATCCTAAGTGCAGGATTTCGTTGCAAGAGCTATGCGAGGGCGACTATAAATGACTTGCAATCATAGGCAAGAAGTATCACCCACCCCTCTAATCAAACTCTTAGTATCTTGGTCAATCGCTCTGTCCTCAGGGAATTGCAGCTCGTCCTGCAGGACTCTGACATACATGTCGGAGTGGTTATTCGCCCAGAATGGCGTCTGTTGTGCATCTGAGCAACCGTCGGAGCTTAGAGCCAGGACACTTACAATTCCCGTCAACATCTCATAGAGCATGGTGCCAAAACTCCACCAGTCAACCTCGTAACTGTATGGCAGTCCTTGGATCACCTCTGGAGCCAAATACTCTGCTGTGCCACAAAAAGTCGTCGTCGTGTCCATAGGGCCAACAGTCTGCCCATTCCATCCCACTACAAGGTCCTGGCTCTTCTCGCCCTTCATCCAGGGCGGCGTCGCAGGCTCGATGCCCGGAGCTGAATAGAACTCGCCCCGTGTGGGGGTAGGAGGCGCGGTCGTTGCGGCTACACGGCGTGGGAACTCTTTTGAGAGGCCAAAGTCTGTCAGTACGATGTGCCCATCTGCACCAATAAGGATGTTTTCAGGTTTGAGATCGCGGTAGATGACGCCGGCTGCATGTAGGCCCTCGACACCCTCGACTATCTCCGCGGCGTAAAATCGGGCACGGTCCCGACCTAGCCTACCCCAACGTGCAAGCTGCGTGGCAAGATCACCGCCTGGGTGGAAGTCCTAGGAGAAAATGCCATTAACGTGCGTATTGTGCACTTGTATGAAGAAGCATACCATGACTAAAAATAGATTCTCCTTATCATGAAAACTCCACCACAGCTTGACAACAAATGGGTCTTTCGACTCTGCTGCCATCCGTTTGAGTACGGCTTGTTCGGTTAACGTGTGCTGCAACTCCTGATGCGCCAACACATGACGCTTCGTGATTGCCTTCAGGGCATACAGATCCGAGCTCGTCTTGTGTCTCACAAGTAAGACCTTGCCTGCACACCCCTTTCCAAGGACACGCATCATCTCAAAGTCATCAATGACAACTTTGCGCTTTGAGCGCTTCTTGGGTTCCTTGTTTGGGTCAGCCGACTTGGTGCGTTTCTTGCGCCGCCCAGTGTTGGTGCTGATCGAAGAGTCATCGCCCGTCTGGGAACTTGTGCCATCCTGCAGTGTCGAGGAGGTGTATACTCGCGACAGACGACTGGCTTTATCGGGATCGGCAGAGTGGGAGCGAAGTATCCGGGAAGCTTGGACCTCTGCAACAGGCGTAGAGATAACTGTCTCTTCCTCATCAGTTGCGTTAGGAGGTGTGAGTTCTGCCTCTATGGGTGCAGGAACTGCTTCATCCACAACGACGATGTCCTCAGGCGCTTCTGTAAGAGGAGCCTCATCCGCAAGAGGAGCTAGACCCTCCACCTCAACAGGAGTAGACTCTGCATCCTCTTCTTCCTCTTTAATCCCCTCCTCTCTCAAGTCACCGACAGCGAAATCGTTCAGATTGACTTCACTCGCAGTACCATTGACACCATCTACCTCGATTTCGCTGACGCTGCCTGAGCTGACATTTGTGGTAACATTGGAGCTCCCATGCGCTGCCAGATCAGAACGCACACGCTTGATTGCGCGCTCTACACGCACGCTTTCGAGGTCATCGGTGCGCACACGTACAAAACGCTTCCATGCGCGGGCCTGTCGGAACGTCGGTTCATTTGAGATAGTGGTGAGATATGCAGCAAGGCTCGTGACTACGTTGCCCCCTGAACCTGTGGTGCCCGCTTCTGTAAAGGGGTCGCCAATCTCGTGCGTGGGTGAAACGATAGGAGTGATTGAACTGGCGCTGGTGATACGTGTAGATACCGTGCGCGCTACTTTGTTGCTTGGTGAGGCAAGGCGGGACAGCGTGTTGAGAAAGATATTCCGCTTGATGGGCTGGGACGCCGAGTCTATGGGCAACTTGGGAAGCCTGGTGCCTGGGACGGAGTCTGCAAGCTTGACGTGCAACTCGACGACCTCTGTGGCAGTGCGGGTCAGGGTGAGGTTGTGCGTGGAAGCTGCGGAAGAAGGAATATCATTAGCAGGTTCGTTTATCAAAGACATGTTGCGGGAATTAACGGGGCCTCAGGACATAAAACCCTGGACGGCAATCACATGGCACTGTCAATTGCACAGAATGGCAACCCGGCTACCTCGGAAGCCAAACGAAAACCCAAATGCGTAGGTAGTGAACCAACTCGTCTGACCAACATGGTGGAGAAAGAGTGGAGCGAAAAATGCGAGACTCACTCTTTATGTAAATGCTATACGAGTGTGCATCATGTGGAGTCTCAGCGACGCTGACGCTCCAGGGACCTTCATGAGCATCAATCCTGACCGGTGGTCTTCTAACAGGACGGGTATGAGCGGCGTCTATGGACTTCATACTGCGGACGGAGTTATTGGGGTCGTGTTTATGGTTCTGACTATGCTCCTGATGTGCGTGGGGGGAACTTGAGAGTGAATCAGAGGAGGACGTCGGTTGCACTTGCACGTTTCTTGGCGGGATTTGCGCTTGTATTGAAAACTCTTGTGGTATCGATTGCTGACTCTACTTGTGGGTTGACGGGGAAGGTAAGAGTCGACGGAAGAAAGAACGGCTTCGGTTGAAAGACCCGAAGCCAAGGACAGATTTGAAGTTTTTCTTTGAAGCACCGCGCTGATGGAAGGTGGCGGCTTACACCAGGCATTCCGCGGGAATAAAAATTGGCGAGGTTTACGAGAAAAGGGATAAGCAAGCCGTCTCTCTAAAGTCCTAGGTGAATCGGAAAGGGAGGTTGTGGGTTGGGTATGTGACTTCCGGTGAACGGGGAGTATGTGGAAGTGAAGGTGCAAGAGAGAAGAGCAGACGACAAAGGGATTTGATTCTGTGACAATTGAGAAATCGATTAATTAGGGCGGGAGATATTATGGTAATCGTTCGCGCGGCGTTGGCGTGATGAAAGGCCACGAGGAGACCACGGGGGAAATGAAAAAAGATGCGTTTTAAACGGTGAACGATGCCGTCCAGGTACTGACAATCAATGATTTTGGTACTGACTTGACAGAGATTACTGGCAGTTAATACTGCGGACCTTGATCAAGGTTACGGTTGAAAAAACTGCCAGATATGAACAAACTGAGTTCAGATTTCTGCCTCGAGGCTGCTGCTAAGAGCTGTGCAGCAACACGGTATATTGAACCACAAGCTGCCTAGGCCAAGTTACTGGAAACGCAAATAACTGCACTTGTGAGAGTATAAGAAAAGCAAGATTAAAAGTATTAAGGAAAGACTGAGTCAATGAATATGATTGACTGTGAGTGAAAAAATGGATTTGCTAGCTGGAGTTAGTTTAGTTCGCTTGGTTGATGGGTTCGTTCAAGTGGTTGTCTGGCCTTGCTTGGTCACAATTAATGCTCGAAGCTCTGCCGTAACTCAAAAAACATCCCTCCGTTTTGTCTCCCCTTCTCCGTTTCTTCCATCTATTCTATTCTATTTTGTATTGCTTCCTAGAGCCTTTCTATCAAGCCTCAGAGCAAGTACAACGCCAGAACGGGACCGCCCACAGAAGTGAACCACACTCGTCTCCAGGCCCATTCGAACTGGCTGAGAACCTCGCGAAATAGATACCGGACACCATGATCACCTTAGAGATAGCAAAATCACGGATGTTTGCGAGCGCCTAGCAATAGCCAGCAATCCTGTTCCCCTTCCAGCTCACTAGCTCAAGGTGCAACGGATGAGACCGAACTGTAACATTACAAATTAGTATCATATTCACATCGGGCATATTCTGTCGCAGTGCTGTTGTTCCTGTGCGAAACACACAGCTCTTGCTACACAGATCACAAGACCCATCAAAAGCCATTCACGTGTACGTGATCAGTACTTGCATGAAATAGGGCTAGCTCATAACTTACCCCGCATGAGCAGGATTTCATCTGCGTGACGCAGGACATATCGTTGAACAATTGAACTCCTCGGTAACATCGCGAGGCATCTAATTCATGGCAAATTCTAGACTCGTAGATTATGCTCATGTCAAAATATTACAATGATGAACTGCCGCCCATGCCGTCGGCGATAGACTGCTAAAAGCGTCACTGTAATTTCAGTTCCTCGGACCTAACAAAAAATACGCACTAGGATGCGATCTGAGCTGTATGATACTGTGCAGCACAGATACCGACCCACGCAACCAATAGCTCAATCGTAGCTGATAACGCAGTGATACGAAATCAGTCACGCTATAACACCTGTGTGTGCAAGGGGAACCACTCGTCCAATCAGCGCTCATTGCTTAGCATAGAAAAGACTTGACACGCACCTAATAAAGCTCTATGGTTCAAACAAAGGTGGTATAAAAAGACCCGAATGCAATGCACGTATACTTCCATGGTGTTCTATCAATATAAGACAAGACAAGAATGCCTACAGCTGGACAGCACAAACGTGCTCAATAAGAACTTCGAACCATCACGGAGCGATCCGTCAGAAACGTGCAACGCAAGTAGTTCGACCATGGAGAAAGTTGGGTCACCATAATCCGTCGCAGAGGTCTGAATTTCCCGTATATCGTTCTACAGACAACAAGTCAGCCTGGTAACACATGCAACGCGAGGCGGAAAGCAGTGTCCTGCCATAGCAGAATGGGCAAAGATTGCTTTCTGATCAAGCTGTGCCCAGTTGCGGCATTCCCTCAGAATCGTACGACTCGGCTAGATTAGCATGTCCTTCAAGTAAGTGTTGACGTTGATCGACAGGCGTGGCAAGCACGAGGCTATCCTTCAGATCAGCGGCGTACTGCGACCCTCGGTTCTGCGTGCTAGAAGTAGGAAAACGTTAGCATTGCGTCACCGCAATGAGCATTCGGAGGTGAAAAGTTTCAATCAGATAACTCCGATATCCCAGTGCACTGGGGATTCCCGGTTTTTCTGACTAGACGAGAGGACTTCGGGTGGTCAAATTTGAAATCTTGAGAAGAAACACTTGCAACGAATCTGAAGTTGGTGGCTTGGCAGATGTCCCGCGTATCTTGACAATTGTTTGGTACTGCCCTTATTGGTGTTGGCACCACTGAAAACCGTTAGGCAGAAGGTTCCCCTTGAGGATTTCGGCATAGTACTGCATCTCGTGTCATGAGGATCCCAGAACTTCAAAATCTAAGATATCTGCTCACTGCAATCTGAGAAACCCGAGAGAACGGGAACGATGCTCAAGTGTGGACTTTGATAGCTGCGGTGACTCGATATCGCGATAGACGAATGCAATTAAACATGATTACGCATACAAAATTGGACAGTATTAAATTTCAGAACGCAAGTGGAAACTACTTTGCGAACCAATTCCTACACATTAGGCTTGGACCTAAGATCGGCGATTCACCTTGTGACGGCTGTTGACCACGCGCAGAATCGGTTGCATGAGCTGATACAGCAATCACTGCTGCTGACCTGAGGTCGCAGGAGCTTTTGTTACCTGCGTAGTTTGCCCCCTGCCTTCAGCGTCTCCTGTATGTGGTGTGACCATCCAGGTCATCGCGCGTGAACTCAAACACCATTAGCCCGATCGTGTAGGAGAGCACTGAAATATCCCTTGAGACACACAAAATGAAAGGGGAAAAGACGCACGGATAATGAAGATGATATAAGAGAAAGCCTCCACAACCCTAAACTCGTTGCAAATCTTATTGGAAAAGCTAGAGACTGAGAAGTACAGGCGAAGGTAAGATGATCAGACAACGCCCCTGTTCAGAAAATATGGCACTTACAGAAACTACAAGCACCAGCGAAGAAGTGTACGCGAGCCGCATGAGTGGCGTTGGCTGCAGTTGCGAGCCACAGAATCCACATGATAGCTTGAGAAATAAATAAAGCCGTAAGTACTCATCAAGATATCTGAGAATTAGGAGGTACATACTTAACCAACCAGCCTCGCCTATGATCCGTTCTTGTGAGATGTTTTGGTCACGCACTAGCAAGGTATTGACTACAAGACTGAGCGATGCGACCCATGAATCAGTGCTGGCTCGGCCGATTAGGAAGAAAACGCACATGACAGGGAACGTAAGAATCGTTAGGGAAGAGACCGCGATTGCAAGCGCAGCAAACCGCCAGTAGTCTGTAGTTCGGATGGCGATGAGGTGGCCACTTATGCCGAGCACCACGACCGCAAAAATGAAAGCGAACGCTGCGAAGATGAGCTAGTCCGCGATGCGGGAGAATAAGTTACGACGCACTCAAGATGCACCATCGGACAAGCTTGAGAATCATGTTGAGTGAGTGTTGAACGTTGAAGGGATAAATAGTCTTGAGGAAGACAGTTGTCTTAAATCAGAGCCCATTCAAGCCCCTGTATGATAGAATATACTCCTAACAGGTCTCGGATTGCTGACGAAGCGTCTGACGTCAGAGGTAGGTAGATTGATCTTGGCATTCATAGAGCATGATCTGCGCGCCTCCTTCGTCGTCCGGTGGTTGGGTAACATATAGATGAAGCGCCAGGATCGCGTTCATGCACGGGAAAGTTTGCAGGTCAAAGCTGAAAAACTTCCCAGTTGTTTTGTATCAGCTTCCATATTTTTGCTGCCTCTGCCGAATCAGAAATTCAATTTCATATCAACTGCCAGATAATGAGATTGAAGATTGATCATACACCGAATTTGGCGGGGGCTGACAAGATCAGCATTAGCGGCTGATCTGAAAGTCGGTGACACAAGTGACCAGATGAGGATCAAATTCCAAGCTAGCGATCGGTGACCTTGAGGTAGTGTCCTCGAGCTCTTCCTCGTTATTCGAAAGTAGGTTACACAATGAACCAAGAGAAATCGTCACTCAATGTCCTAGATCTTCAAGGTATCAGCATGAATAATACAAGAAATTGCATGTAGATTTGATGTACCGTTGGGAGACTAGAACAAACGATGCAATTGTGGCATGTTAACTTACCCTACCCATAGTAGGTGAAGATTGAGAAATAAAGGGTCAATAATAAATATAGCATGGTGTGAACGACCCCCCCATGCAGCGACCTCCCGCCTCATCCAAAGACAGCAATCCCCCTGGGACGGCGACCTTTTCTAAGCGTGCGACGTGTTGAGCACAGGACCAAACGTTCGTCAGCTACCTACCCTGAGGTGAGAACCATCATTTCGCTACTAATGTCACCATGGCGCTAATCCTTTTCTCGCTTCCCCTTCACAGCTGGTTGAAATTCAACCAACACCGAATCCCTTAAGGCTCTGCGTCACATACTTTTGCAGCTCCGAAAATGTCCCCTGACCCCATGCTGGAGCCTACGGTCCCTGGAGAAGAGCCAGAGGAAGTTGACGAAGGCGAGGAGAGCGACGAATATGAGGTTGAGGTTTGTAAACTACTTCCTGATATTTCTAAACTCGTGCTTATATTTTGTGCATTTGAACTCGCTCTTGTCCTCGTACAACAATTGTGTTTACCTCTTTTCGATTGCTCCGTCAACGTTCCATGATAACAGGGCGAAGAAGAAAACCAAGGTGACTTGCCCCACCCAGTGGAGCTGAAGAAGACGATGAGGAGGAGGATGGAGAAGAAGAAGAAGGTGCCGCATCAAGGGTATGTTTAATCCTGGTCTATCGCCTCTTGCAGAAAGTTGAGTCATTGGTACAGAGTAAACCAAGTTTGACGGCGCTACTGGTTGGTGAGGTACGTGTACATTATTTTCTTTCTCCATGGAAAAATCATGCAATTCTTCCAGAATGGCACGTCAGTCTCAGCTGCTGCTGCTGCCGATGATGACGAGGACGCCGAGGACGACGACGAGTATTTCGAGGAAGATGAAGACGAGCCTCCTACTTCTGCTGGCGGCTTGAAGCGTTATGCGGATGAAATCAGTGAAGCAGACGAAGAGGAGGAGGAAGAGGCAGATGGCGGAGCTGCAAAGAGGGCACGAGTTGGCTGAAGAACATAAAAATGTAATAACAAACGCTACGATGCGACTAAGTCTTATTATTTACTATTTCCTGTTTCTCAGAAGATGTTGGCTATACTAGTGGGACATCTAGTATCTACAGTTATGTACTTACGTAGATGTAGACGTACTTGGCAGACCCCCGGTCTCTTATCCTGTAACCAACCTAGAGGTGTACGTATAGTCCACTCGAAAATTGCATAAATAAATCAAGTAAAATTCCAGTTTGCAAGAATAGATTCAATAATGAGATCTGTCTTTTTTGGGAGGGTGTCGCTGAATATAGTGAGACTAGCTAAGGTAAACCACAGTATATGTGCAAAACTGCCATTGTTTTTGACTTCAAACGTTCAACATTCAATATTCAACCACCACCCT
>NW_024538652.1:0-62404 GCF_016647635.1 Suillus subaureus
CTATGCGCAATGTGCCTAGGCTGCTTAGTTACTTAGAGTCCGTTCGGGAGCGCTAGCGATTGCAGAAATTTAAAGCACCTGCCAATTGCATGCATATCGAAGCAAGGCCAGAAGTTCGCAACGCGAACTCGTAATTGCGTATCACCCAAATTCGCAGCCTGCCATCTGGATGTAATTATCATACTACATCATCAGCTGTCTACAAGTTAAATAGAAAAACATAAGCAATGCTCTGAGAGAAAACACGAAAGCACAAGGTTACTGTATTGTGTACATTAACATGAACGTTGACGGCACCACCATGAATCTAGCTCGAGATGAAAGTGTATGCTCAAATGGCTAGAGACGCAAGATTGAGATAATGATCCACGACCAATCCTGCACAAACCAACGCTGCGCCATGACGACCTGCCTGTAGTACAATAAGATATCAGAATCAGCTCGTGGTGGTATCAGTTCAACGTACTGTAAATTTCTCCCAGCTGTCTTTAGGATCATTATGATCAAATGACCATATGTGCCAGAGACAGAGGAGGAAGGGCGCAATGACACTCATCACGTAGAATGGGAGGTGCTGGTCGTTCAAGTACCCGGCCCATAGAAGACATGCAAAGAAAATGACATCGAATACGCTCAATGCCAGACGAATGCCATCACCAAGACGGACCGCCATGGACTTGACTCCAGCCTTTTCGTCGTCCTTCTTGTCCTGAGATGAGTAATTAACACCCATGTTTCCATGTAGAATTAAATGGGCTAGTTACCTGACACGCGTAGATAGTGTCGTAAAGACACGTCCAGCTAGGGATGCACCGTCAACCTCTCGAAGAAAAAATGTCTTGCTAGCACTTACCAGCACGACGCAACAGCGACGTTCAGGATCATGCCCCAATCGAACTGACCCGTAATGGCCACCCACGTGAATGGGACGGCCCAGCTAGCAGCAAAACCTTGGAACTAGATAAGACAGTAAACAAGTTTTGATTTCAAAAAAGCCGTACCGAGGTACAAAGACGGCCAATACATCCAACGCTTCATCAGCGGATACGTCCCGCCACAAGCAGGGAGTCCAACAAGACCAAGTGTGAGACTAGAGCAGCTTATCAGAGATGTCTTAAGACTAGTTGAATGGCCTACTCACGCCGTAGGGCCAGCAGTTGAAAACATGTAAAAGATGGCAGCAACGAGCACAAACAGAAGAACCGAGGCCTCTGTCATAGTGACAGCTCCAGACGCGATCGGTCGGCCTTTCGAACGTTCTGATTGAACAGCATCAAGAGATTGGTGACAGTCAGGACGGAATTGACATACCAACTTTGCGATCGAAGTCGCGATCAAGCATATCATTTATGACACAGCCCGCACTATGTACCAGCGTGCCCAACAATGCATAGAACAAAGTGTTCATGATGACCTCATTCATGGGTAATGCAACATGGTATGATGCTGCCAGGGAGCCCCACGCTAGGTACGATGAATTAAACCAACAAGTAATGTCCCACATGCATCTTCTAACTCACCAAAAGGCCAGAACATGAAGTCGGACCCCACTGGAAACCAGTGAATCCTGGTGAGCTCCACCAATGATCTTGCCTTGGAGGGCATTGTGACAAGTGTGCAAGGAGGTAAAAAAAAAGTGGAATGGAGGACCAGGTACACCAGCCGTGCTCGTTTTATATGCCTACATGAGCGCTAGGAACGAATCTTCGAATGTGCTGTTAAGCAGAGCCTCCTAACAGATGTCCCTGAGCTTGCAATACCGGAGGGGGGTATGGCATGCTACTTGACATGGGAATTCCTTGTTCTCACTCACTAATAACATCTTCAATAACGTCTGATTTACGGTGACTTCCCGTAAGAATTCACATCTTTATTCTGTCAATTCTTACGGGAAGTCACCATAAATCAAGCGTTCACCTGTAAAAGTTTGAGCGTGCGGTGCCCTGTTACCACTCCGCCATCATTCGGCTGCTAAGTCGCGGCAAAAACTATTAGGTTCCAGCAGTGTAACGTAGGAACGTAATGAAATGACCTCAGGGATGGCTCAAATTCAGGCTCCTTCCCAGCCGCTGTGTCGAGAGAAGCAAGGGCGGCATCCCAGTACCATGATAGAACTTTATGAATTTCGGGACCCTGGTCTGGGTGCAAAAATGTGAAACACTGATCGTCCCGGACTCTTTATATCCTTTGTTGTTGTTTGTCCCTTCGAGGGCATCTATCGGGAGATGTTGAAAGTCTTACAGGTATCACGTGCACCCGGACAATCCAGACACGCTGAATAGGTTTTCATACTACGAGATGGTCACGCAGGTTCGTGTCTCATGAGTTCGTGTTTTCACTCTAGCACATGCAATTCTACTTATGCACATCATACATGTGAAAATGTGAAGGGGGAGTCAGAATCGTTGAAGTGTTTGATGCAACATACATCCATTGCTAGAAGGGAAGCCATCCTTACAAGGCCATCGAGTATTAGACTCTGAGTCGTAACCAGTCCGAGTCTAATGGATGAACTGCAGACTTCAATAGCGCTGTGGGTGGTTATTGTAGATACATGGAAATGATCCTACTACCTGACCACAGTGATAGAAATGATCGATGCATTGATGAGGACGGTTGAGGCCTAGGATTGATTACAAAATTTGCAATTGTCCATGAAGGTTTTACATAATGTAGCATCTTGATTCAAATGAGGTCTTCAATTTTACATTGGGATGTCTTAATGAATCAATTAATCACTATGTGCAATGTGCACTTAAGTTGCTTAGTTACTTAGTCTCTCCTTTCAAGTAAATCATGATGGAAGGAAGGAAGGCAGGCTTGTTTGATCTCTCTGTAGCCGGACACATTGGAGCAACTCTCAATATTCTACATCATTGTATGTAGGCAGACTACATTAATATTTGCCAGAGTGCAAAAACTATGCATGGCAAGAGACATGTCACTTTGTGGAGCAAGGTCATGTTGGATGGAAGATAATTTGAAATCACATGAGATAAAAGAACATCATAGAAAACAAATGACCTAGATCTAAAATCTAGAAACTCAAAACTGTAGCAATTCCGAAAGTTCAAAGCGCTGGCCAATTGCTTGCATATTGGAGTAAGGTCAGAAGTTCGCAATGTGAACCTGTAGTTGCATATCACCCACATTTGTAGCCTGCCATCTGGATGTAATCATCATACAACATCATCAGTTGTTTGCAAGTTAGATAGAAAAACATAAGCAATACAAACATGAAAGCACAAGGTTATTGTAGTGTATGTCAACACAATTGTTGAAGGCATCACTTGAATCCAGCCTGAGATGAAGGTGCATGCTCAAATGGCTAGAGATGCAAGATTAAAGTAATGATCCACAACAAATCCTGCACAAACCAATGCTGCACCATGATGACCTGCCCACAGCACAATGGGATATCAAAATTAGCTCATGATGATATCAGTTCAATGTACTGTAAATTTCTCCCAGCTGTCTTTAGTATCATTATGATCAAATAACCATATGTGCCAGAGACAGAGAAGGAAGGGTGCAATGACACTCATCACGTAGAACGGGAGGTGCTGGTCATTCATGTACCCAGCACATAGAAGACATGCAAAGAAAATCAAAAATCACATTGAATATGCTCAATGCCAAATGAATGTCATCGCCAAGACGGACCACCATGGACTTGACTCCAGCCTTTTCGTTGTCCTTGTCCTGAGATGATGCAATTAACACCCACATTTCAATGCGGAACAAAATGGACTAGTTACCTGACATGCATAGATAGTGTCATAAAGACATGTCCAGCTAGGGAGGCACAGTCAGCCCCTCGAAAAAAAACACCTTGCTGGCACTTACCAGCATGATGCAGCTGCAATGTTTAGCATCAAACTGACCCGTAATTGCTACCCACATGAATGGGATGGCCCAGCTAGCAGCAAAATTTTGGAATTAGATAAGATGGTAAATAAAATTTGATTTCAAAAAGCCATACCAAGGTACAAAGACAGCCAATACATCCAATGCTTCATCAGCGGATACGGCCCTCCACAGGCAGGGAGCCCAATAAGACCAAGTGTGAGACTATAACAGCTTATTGGAGATATATTAATACTTGTTGAATGATCTACTCGCACAGTAGAGCCAGCAGTTGAAAACATGTAAAAGATGGCAGCAATGAGCACAAACAGAAGAACCGAGGCCTCTGTCATAGTGACAGCACCCATTGTGATTGGTCGGCCTTTCGAATGTTCTAATTGAACAGTGTCAAGAGGTCAGTGACAGTCAGGATGGAATTGACATACTGACTTTGCGATCAAAGTTGTGATCAAGCATATCATTTATGACACAGCCTGCACTATGTACCAGCATGCCTAACAATGCATAGAACAAAGTGTTCATGATGACTTCATTCATGGGCAATGCTACATGGTATGATGGTGCCAGGGAGCCCCACGCTAGGTATGATGAATTAACCAACAAGTAATGTCTTGCATACATCTTCTGACTCACCAAAAGGCCAGAACATGAAGTCGGACCCCACTGGAAACCAGTGAATCCTGGTGAGCTCCACCAATGATCTTGCCTTGGAGGGCATTGTGACAAGTGTGCAAGGAGGGAAAAAATTGGAATGGAGGACCAGGTGCACCAGCCATGCTCATTTTATATGCCTGCATGAGCGCTTGGAATGACATCTTCGAATCTGCTGTTAATAGTGTTGTTGGCAGGTTACTGCCATTCTGCCATTCACCATTGCAGAACTTGAAATGGTACTGGAGCTAGTGTTATTGGCAGATTACTGCCATTCTGCCATTCACCATGGCAGAACTTGGCAGAACTTGAAAAGGTATGTCAACAAAAGTAATATCATCATATAATCACAAATAATCAGTAGAATAGGTACCAGACATGTGACCGGAGCACAGGTGAGATCCCTGACTCCACTTTAGTGGAAGTGGGTTCTGTGGCAAGCAAATAAACATTTCTCTGTAAATGGACTTGTGGGTGTGGAAGGAGTGCTTAGTCAGTAGTTATGGGAAAGCATTGTGCTAGCCTTTTTCTTTCTCAAAATTAAACACTTGCAGATCCAGATACTATACTTGTTCATACATCAGCAAAACCACTGAAATGAACACTTACAGTGTGTTGCATGTGAGATTGCAGTACATGTTTTTCAACAACTCGGTTTCATTACCTTTACTGGCACTTTTACACCCTAATTAGGTCAAGGGATGTGACATGTCACTCTATATGGTGTAACACCTGCACATTTATTATTTGCGTGTTCCACACCTTGTGTGGTGCATGTTTTTGTCAAAAATTGCATGGTGCATGTTTCCCACTCCCAAATTTCCTAAGCAATTCTGCATACTGTCTTTGTATCAGCTGATTGTTCACAGCTACATCAGTAAACTCACATGCTCTGTACAGAGCTGTACAGGGTCACACAGAATGCCAGGTCTACAACCTGGTCCCCTTTGGACAGCCATGTACAGTATCTGACAGAACCTTACAGAAGGCACTCTTGGGACTCTGTATATCATTTTTCCCAGTGCTTCCCAATAGTATAGAGTGCCAGCAGTAGGAACGAATAACAGATAAAATTGATCATATTGCACTGACAAACATGACACAGCTAATTCTACAGAATACAGTGCTGGGTGACACAAAAAAACGATACAAAAGAACACTAGTCGAGCACCACCTTCAAGTGATCAGGTCTTGCTTGCAAGCCACAGCCATCGAGCTTTAAGCTTTGTGACCTGTATCATACAATTAGTGTCATAAAAAATGAAAGAAGAATCACTCACCAGCCATATGCAGCCCACTCTTCAAGCTGTTTGATCAACTTTGGGCTGTGGTATTCATCCTTCAAAATGAGCTGGATCATTTCCATCATCTCTTTGTAGATTGGTTCATACTCCTTCACAGTGAACTTCAGAAAAATCTTGCCAGATCCATTCTTTGAGAAGCCAAGCAGGACACAATCGAACTGCAAATGTAGAAGTCAGTGACTTTAATATTCAACTAGAATAATAAATACCACAGTGGTGATGAGAGCTAAGCATGACAAAGGTAGCTGATGGCGAAATAAATCTAGTCTTTTCTGAGCAATTCTGTATGATCCGGTATAGTAGAATAGTGCAATGACTTCTCGAAGTGCAGGATTTGCAAAGTTATTGGTCTTTCCCTGTTTCCATATGTTAGTGTCATGGGGGATGAACAGGAGAGTAAAAACAAAAACATTTGAATCATATCTGTTTTGCAGGAACAGAGAGTTGATGCATAACTCTAATGCTGCATTTTGGACCCATGTTAAGTGTTCATGTGCAGGTACCTCATCAGGTGGGATGAGATCTAACATTCTTGGGACCAGGGAAATTATGACCTTCTTCAATTCAGACCGCTAAGTTGCAAGATCATTGTAGAGCTGTGATGATAGTGTGAGAGCAGGCCTGTGCTATGACAGACATACTTACCAGCCTTGCCATGTTGAATTTCTGCACAGGCCACACACCTACACTAAGATTTAGACACTACAAGTCAGAAGCATGTGAAGACGTACTGCTCTCAACCTGCTTCCCAGTCTTCTCCCACTTGGTCTTGAGGGACACGAGGACTTCAGTTATTGAACATGGTAAGTCCTTGATCAGATTTGGAAATGGGTTGTCCAATGTGTGGACTGTGTGACACTCTCCCTTCACTTCCTCCAAGAAGCTTTTCCACCCATTCTTGTACCACCCAAGTTGAGTGAGCTTTACTTCAGATCTTGATGGTGGAGCTTCATGTTGAACATTGGTTTCAGATTGCTGGCAGAGTATTTCAAGATGCCCAGGGTCAGGGAGATGACATCAGCCATTCTTCTTCTGGTGTTGCTTGAGGACATTGGTTGGCTTTGGCTTTGGCTGTGCTGATGTGAGATTAGTTATTGCATTGTCTTCATCGTGCAAATATTGAACATTCCACTTTGGCTGTGCTGAAGCCAGAGCAGCTGCTGCATTGCCTTCATCTTCATCATGTGAATATTCAAACTCAAACTCGAGCATCAAAGGACGTGAGTTTCAAGGTGGCTAAGGAGGTTCCTGGGGAAATCCTGAAGGTAAAGTAAGAACCAACAAGGGAAATTTGTGAGTAGAACATATAGGTCACCTGGATGAGATGTGCAGCATCCACCAAATGCTTCCCAGTTACCAATGTCAGTATCTCTATCAGCACCTTCATCTTCCTCTTCAGTGTCCTCATGTGCTGAACTCTCGTCACTGTTTGTGCTCCCACTGTCCTCAGGGTCTGATTCATCACTCATCAAAAGATGATTCTTAGTCTGCAGTGCCGGGCCTGTAACAGGCTTTAGAAGCCTTTGGAGCACAGCAGCCTGAGATTGAACAAAAGACTGATTGACATACTGGGGGGTGTTTGAAAACCTTGGTGCACTTGCACCAGTTGAGGACACCTGAGTCTGTAGCGCTGGATCTATGAAATGCTCCAGAAGCATTGTGGGTGCATCAGGCTGATAGGTACACTGCAAGGTGTTTGGAAACCTTGGCTCCAACTGTGCACTCGTGGCATGTGATGGTGCTGTGCTGGGAGGGAGTGCTGTTACACAGGGATTGATTGTACTAGTGGTACATGAAATTGCATTGTTCCTATGTGGTATCTGACCCATGGCAGCTGCATAAGGGTTATCTGTACCAGGTGGCACAATTGATGGAGGCTGCAACACATCACATTGCAAGTCAGATACCATAAATGATTCTAAAGGATGATAAACCTTACCCCACATATATCCATGGAATTCCTTTCAGCTGCAGTATATGGAGGAGGAGCAATACCCTGAGAATTGAAAAAAATAAGTCTCAATTAACACCTCATGGGGACACATACCTTTTTAGATTTGTGAACCCTGCAAGGTTCAGGAGCCTGTGGATTGTTCAGAATATTGGGGCTGAAGGATGTAGAGCCTTTTGAGAATTGTTTGCGAGATGATCCTTCAAAAACTGTTTCAAGTTTTTCTAACTGCACATTTCATCCACCTATCCCCCCATTTCAACAACCAGAGTGTTGAGGGCCACAGAGTTCATCCGAAAGAGCAGGATGACTATCAGCAGCTTCTACATTGTGAGTACGTGGAGTTTGTATTTTCTTGACTTGTCCAGCTGGAGGTCCATTATCGAGATCTTGACCTTTTCTCTTGCCTCTAGATTTCTTTGGGCTAGGCATGATCATAGAAGGCCAAGGCAACACTGCCAGTGGAAATGTGAATTAGTTGTCTGGACTCATCATTAACTTCTTCAATCCATTGTTTATACTCCAGTGACAGACTTTGAAGCATCTGATGTAATTGTAGCAGCTGCTATTATGTTGTCATGCTATCCAATCTCATATTTCACCTTAAAAACTGAGAATCAGCATGAGGCAAACAGATTGAGCAATGCACCTCAAGGTACACATGTAATATTGTAGCACCATAATCCAATCTTATCTGGTGTCGTGTCCTTTGCCAAAGAAAAAATGAAACATCACGATTGACAATGCAAGGAAAACAAAATGAGTAATGCACATGTAGTAATAATGTTAAGGTTGTACTCAAGGGTTAACGGATCCTAAGGGCTTCAGCCTCAGCTAGTGTGCTGTGCCCCTTATTCGAGTATTGCCCCTTATTTCAGGAAGGCAAGACTAATGCGTCTGGAGGGTTGGACAGGTAGTGTAGTGGATCTGGATGACTTCCAGATGAGGGATAAGTATTGTAAGACTAATCCAGACAAGTCCAGACTAGAAACTAGTGGTAATGGCTGTCATAGACAGAGGCAGATGTGGATAGACTATAAGAATCAATCCTAAGTCTTGGAGGGTGATGAGAGTAGTGGTACTCAGGTCTGGAGGACGGGAATGAGCAGAACTAAGTTGATATTCAAACTAAGGTACTACAGAGAGTTACAGGAGGTTATATACTATAGGTATCTAATGGAATGGTCAATCAGCAGAGTCCAAGGCTATGTATGAAGCATATGGATGGTCTATTGGTAAGTAGAAATGGATCACAAATAATGAAATGGAAATGAAGCATAGGTAATGGATCAGGGAGCAGGACAGATATACAGATAACTGAAATACCAGAGTTAGGGGATTACTGAAAAGAGATGAGCGCTGGTTGTGGATTCAGATGAGTTGTGGACCAGACTGGACAAGTGGACAGAATGGATGATGAGATGTTGGAGGGAGATAAGATGTGGATAGGATCTGAGATGAAATAAGGATCGGATCTGAGATCCAGATATGCGGATATGACAAATAATGATAATACCATCCAGCATTGCCAAAATGATGACCTTTGTGAAAGAAAAATGGTGCAGTGTATATGGACAGTTGCAAAAAGTCTGTGAATGAACTCATCAGTGCAATTGATGAACCTTGGTGAGAATTGGCAAGCATGAGTGTTGTGAGATGGTGGGCAAAGACCATTGTGACGAGGAAGAAATACAAACTAAGACATACAGTTGAATTAGCTACCACCAGCAGCATATGGCTATCATAGTACAAGTACAAGTTCAACCTACACACTAAAAATCATGCTAAATCAAATGGTATGAGTAGTATTCTAAGTAGCCTTCACACGTTTCTTCGAAAGATAAGTTCCCTCAGATTCAGGGACCACAATTCTTTTGTGCTTCACCTCAACATCTTGCCCCAGAGGAAGCTTTAGTGCCTGCGATGAGATATGTCATTCTGGAGAAAATTCATCTACCTGGTATTCCAACAGAAAAGAGTCCAGGAGTTCCAGCACTGTGTCACAGCTTACTGGCTCCTTGTCATTGTGTTGCATCATTTCCAACCAAGTATCCATGAGAGTCATAAGGTCTTTGAAGTATGGGTGGATTTGTGAGAGGAGAGTTGCCTTTCCCAAGCAGTAAAGGACATATTTGGCTCTGATACATGTTGTGGTGTCCGGGTTAATCCACCCATCTGTCATCAACCCTTTTTTCCCCCACTCCATCCCAAGAGGGCCTGAGTAGTTGAGGAGGACCCAAAGAAACACCCATAGCACTGACTCAAGGTCGTCTATGTAGCCTTGTTCTATGGTAGGAAGTGTTTTGGGAGTAGTACCAGATGCTCTCTTATGAGAGTGACTCAAAGTGGTGATGGACCAATTGGCCATGTCAGCCTTGACCAATTGACTGAGCAGCTTGCACAACATAAATAGTATTGTGCCTGTACCACCCCTGGTGAGGATTCTTGTATTATCAGAGGGAGGAGTGCTGGGGGCATGGATTGCAAATTTCCAGTCAATTAGGCACCCTTGAATGGTACCCTTGAGGTCTTCAATCATTGCATTGTGAAGACTACAATCACGATGGACAATATTACACTTTGATGCTGCATGTATGACTGAGGTAGGGAGTGGGGGTGATCAGAGATTAGCTTTGAGTGATAAAAGCATACATACTAGAAATGATATTGTGTAGCACTGTCACCAATTCCCTCTTAGATCTGAATTCATGCAACAGGTGGGTGCAGGGTGTTAAAACAAGATGCACATGTGTGTGATATGACTTGGATGTGCTCTGGAAGTCCATGAAGTGAAGGTGGTTGGTCTGGTCCTGAGTTTGATCACCTCACTCAATGACCCAATAATCTACAAGCTGAGGGACTCCAGCAATGCCCTGCATCCACTTCAACATCTCTACCTTGTTGAGAACATCCTCTACATCCTGTCCTTGTACCCAATGATCCTTGACAATGAATTCCTGGTCTGCAAACTTGACCAGGTAACAGATGGTTCCTTGACCAGTAAGCCCTCAGTTGTAGAATAGTATTTGCAAGATATCATATATCTTCTCTCTGATGCGAATTTTGCTGATGGGGTCTTTGTTGGAAGGGGGAGGGGGGAAAAGTGATGTTGGTACATCTTGTTTGTCTTCATCAGGGTGAGTTTCTGATGGAAGAATTCCCATTGAAGTGAACACAGGGTCAAGGTGAGATGGGCCTTCAAGGTATGACTCATGCTCTTGAACTTCACATGACTCCATAGTATGAGTCACATATCCAGAATCATCTGTGTGTCCAGCAACAGAGTGATTGCAGTCACTGCTAGATGGGCAACTTGCTTCAATGATATTGGGCCCAATCTTGCTCTTCTCTTTGGAGATACCTTCTTCTGAGTTAGGGATGAGGTTAGCTTCTCCGACAATGACATTATCTTGGGCACCATCACATGTAATGGCCTTGTGAGGCACTGCAGTGCGATGGGAACTGCTGGCACATGTGGAGGGGGTAACATAAAATACAATGGTTTGGTCATAACCGAGACACTTGGGAGATCCAAAGACAACAGCACCAAGTATTTGCAGATACACATCTGCATCTCTGTCGATGTTGAATGTAGGGGATACCAGGCCCCCAGAGTGATTGTACAGGTGAACACAGAGTTTGTGGTATGACTTGGAGAATGATAAAAAGAGTATGGATTGCCACCAGGGTTGTTCGCACATTAAAAGATATGCTTTGTGTCAATAGAGTTGCCAAGGTGTCCAGCAGATGAATAATCACTGAATGTGAGTTCAGCACATAGCAAGATATTCTTCCACCCCAGATCAATGATATGATCTGATAAGACCAAGTCAGGCTTCCACATGATATCTTGACTTTGGGCTGCTTTGGTAGAGAAATTTGAGTACCAAATCCATGATGCTTGAGTGAGCTTCAGCCCTGGCTTTGCAAGCAGTAGCACCTCTGAGATGACATTGAGATATACAGTAAACAAAAATTTGTTTGTCTCTCAGGCTCCCTACCAATATAATTTGATTAGACTCACATCCATGGAATCAGCTACATACCACTGGAGTCACTGATGATACAGGAAAGTCCCAGTTCCAATGCATCATCTGACTATCATACAATGGCACCATTTCATCCTCTTTTTGCCCCTGGAAACACACTTTTGCTATACTATTACATCTTAGCTTCCTGAGCTTGATCTGAAGGTCCCAAGTGCGGGGAACATCATTTAGCTTGAAAGATTTGAAGATCAGCAGTAGAAAGTGACCCAAGCCAATTTCTGCAGTTTCATAGCTAACCAAGCAATCTAGTTCTTTACTGGTGAGTAGATCCATGGTGGAGATGTTATGTTTTCCAGGAGTGACAATTTGGGCTACTACAATGACCATGATAGTTGAAGGCACAACCCAATGGGACTAGTAATTGAGCAAAAACTTGTCCTGATATGACTAAAGACTATGTAGATAAGGAGAAAAATAGTTGTTTGTTCCAATATTTATTTAGCCAGAACTCTGAACAATGTTCCAGACTGTTATGAGCAGTGAGATGACTATCTGCGGTGATGCCAAACCGAGGGATGAGGTTCACAGGAGCCTTGATTTGGGATAATGGTATTACATTGCCAAGGCAAGTTCCATTAGATTGCTTCGCTCTCTTGAGGATATGTAACTGTGTAGACAGGTCAGGAGTATTGGATCCCAAGACTGGGATAATATCAAAGCATTGAGCATAAGCAAGGAAGTGATTGTGACATGTGTTCCCTGCAGTTTGAATAGGGTGTGTGATGAGTCTCAATTGAATAATGCTATGACCTAGATATAAATATTAAAAAACATATCAAGTGAATGACATGTGAGAATGTACCTTGGAGGCCACTGGCAGGCCACAAGAAACCTACTTCAGTGTTGACAATAACTGGATCAAAATGCCCGCAAGGCCAAGTATCACAAGGAGGAATGCAGTTGAGTGTTTGTGCAGGTTGTGTGTTGCTGTTTTCATGGAAGTCAGTGTCTTGCAAGCGCAGTTTGAACCACACTTGCAATTTGTTGAATGGAAGTTGCACATGAAGGTCAGCTCTTCATCCTCCACCTATTGAATGGACATGATGTTGCCCATGAGTAGCCTCACAGTAGAGAAAATCAGTGAGGGCAGCATGTAAGTCTGGGAGACCAAATTTTACAGCTACCTCATTGACAGTGATGGTCCTAATGGATGGACTGTATGCAAGATGGAATGCAGTCTGTCCAACTGTGAAAGTGCATAATGGTAGAGGGATGGAGCCAACATCTTTGTAGCATAGACACTGCACAACCACAAAATAATTTGTGATTAGCCAAGAGCAACCAGGGACAGGGATAGTGAATAACAGGTCTGCTGGTATATCATCTTCATCTTCATCAGCCTCATCCTCATCATATCCTTGTTAAATCCACCCAGGGCCAATTTTACTTTGTAAGGATCAAGTAGACCTGTGGCAAGATCGAAGTGATGGCACTTCTCCTCACAATCAAGATAACAGCAAATCTGTGGATTGTAATTATTATTATTGCTGGATTGTGCTGGATCTTTGATGGCAGTGATGTGAGCATGTTCTGTTGTGTCTGCACTCTACTGCATGGGGACACCAGTCTTGCAGATACTGGGGATAATGCTCTGTATGAGCTCAATTTTAGGGATGTGCCAATTAGTGATAATCTTTTTACCCTCCCCACAATGAATACCGGCAGTGATTATGGCATCTTTGTTGGCATGAAATTCAGCCAGTGCAGAAGAGATACACTTAAGATTGTTATCATCAATGCAGCTAGCTTGAATAAGATACCAGAAGTCCATGAGAGCACATACAGCAGTAAGGATGGTTTGAGGTACAGTGTCAGTGCTGACTGCAATGATAGAACATTGGATGTCATGATGACATCAGCCAGTGACCTGTTTTAATTTTGAGATGCCTTGGTGGAAATGTCAAAATCCAGTAACATGAGGCAGGACAGAAAAACAGAAATCAATCTCAAGTTCACCAACAGTGTTGATGAGCCATCTCACATCATGGTCATAAAATTCTTGGTGAAAGTGATGCAGCATTTCAGGAGTGAAAAAGTGTGATGGTTCTGCCAGAATCCAATTGTTCCAAAATGGCTTAATGACACCATTTAACCAGAATTTCTGTGCTTCATGGAAAAACACCTCAAGATTGACAGGGTCTGCATGTGAGCAGACAACTTTGAGCTGTGTAAGGGTGAGTGACTTTGTGTGGGGTTCATAGTGAAAAAGGTCCCCAAACTGCTTAAACATTGCCACAGTCAATGGTGATGTCTTTCCCCCAACAGTAGATAGCATCATCACTTCCAGTGTGTCAGCAATATAACTCACAAGTCCAGTGTAGCAATGCCAGTTATTGCCTGCAGGATCTGACATCATGATGCCAACATGAGCAGCTTGCTTGAGCAGTTTGAGAATGATGTCTAGGCATTGATGGATGAGATGGTCCTCTAGTATGCCTCGCATATGTTTGTTCTTGTGAATGAACTTGGGCACCAGAAGGAGGGCAGTAAGGAGAAATGAGTTGGATGTCATTTTTGCATGAGTCTTCATAGATATATTTGCAAGACTAATAAGGAGAGGGTGCACGACTCTATTGCCAGTCAGAGTGGAAATAGTTGTCTTATCTGAGGACAATATAGTTCCAAGGAGCGTGGCACCATTGGGTAGTGTTGACTGAGATCAAATATGAGCAAGCAGAGGCAAAAACAAATAATTCAGCTTACCTGCATGTTCCATGCATCATCACTTGTCATCCATTCTGAGTAGATACAACAATTCCACTCTGCAGTAGCGTAAACCTTGTGAGGTGTGAAGTGAAAATGATCTTGAAAGGAAGGGTCATTCAGAATGCTGGCGATGCATTCTACAGGATTATGCCAGTACAGGATCATGGGGGATTTTGTGGGATAAGATGTTTCAATAACCTTCAACATCCATTGTGGGCCACTTGGTAGTTGTTCTACTTGGCTTTGTAGTTCCTTCACAGAGCAAAATGACAAGGGAAGGGCCTTGATCTAAACACAAATAGTAAGGCTATCATGGGGGAGATGGGACAGAGTAATACTAACCATCTCTAGCAACAAGAATAAGTCAATTTTGCCCATGCTCAACCCTGAATGCAGCAGCCAAGATTCAACTTCCCAATCTTTCCAATGCACACTGTTTTCATCTTCATCAAACAAACTGAGAAAGGTATGTCCACCTTTGTATATTTCTGCAAAGCCCAGGAACGTGTTAATGAATTTTCTGCTGGATAAATGCTTGTCTGAAAACCCTCCAGTATTGGTTGGATAGTCATTGTAGTGAGTGAAATGTTCCTGGTCCACTGACATATCAATTGGATCATCTTCTGGGGACCATAAATTTGATCTCAGGTGGATGATATCCTCCATCCAGGTATTGCATCCTGATCTGGGCTGGCTCATGTGATGAGCAACTGTTTTGTGGGTATTGAATCTGCCTCTGTGGCATGAAGGACATTGAAGCATTGCTGAAAGATGATACCAGCATTTGCCATGTCATGTGAACTTTGTTTATCACTTACTACTAGTCACTTACTCTAAGTCATATTTCTATTCACCATGCCTTGTGAAGATCTCAACACAGCATGCAGTCAGATTAATCCTATATTGACACTCCCAAATCATTCACCCAACACTTGCACAACTCAAAATTCACACACTAAGCTACATGATATTCTTGAAAGTCTCAATTCATTGGTACATCAGATGTTTCTGATATTTGAAAGGTTAGGTTAATGGCAGTTGTGCAGACAATCGATGATCCAAACAACCCTTGATCACATCTTATAATGGATCTAGCAAGTGTGAAGTGCAACATTTTCAGAGCAGAGTGGCTTCTTGCAGATTGTGTGGCATGGGAGCATGAGGTCATGGCTAGCTTACTCAAAACCAAAGTCACCACCTCACAATGTAATTTCAGGTGGGGTGATACTGGTGATGAGTCCCAGGTTGATTGCAGGACTAGCATAGTAGTGCCACTGAGGCGGCATGTCAATGGTATGTTCAGCCTGTTTTTTCTCCTTATTACACTACTGACATTTTCTAGGGTCCTGTATTTATCGCATGTGCAATGTCACCATTCAACTTGATTAACCTGACTGAGCATACTATGTACTAGCAACCAACTTGGACTGACATGTGTACTATTAATAGTATATACAGTGGCTCAAAAAAGTGTCTCAATGTTTGTGACTTTTCATGTAATTGCTGTATTATGAGCCAGGGCATGAGAATATGACTAAGCCATAGGGAGGTGTGGGAAAGCTCTGCTTCTAAGCTTCACATTTGATCCCTATAGTGTGGGAAGATTATGTCATCAAGTGAAGATATGGTTAATTTAATTTGGTGACTCATTGAGACACTTTTTTGACTTTTAGTTTGGCCAACACAATCTCTATAATTCTAGTATTTGGTGCTTCCTTCTGTTGCTCTAATTACTTCCACCACTCTTCTATGCATATTATCTATCAATTTGAGGCATTCCTCATCAACAATCTTGCCCCACTCTGCTGCAACTCTCTCCCACAGCTGAAATAGCCCCTATTATTATCCTCAGCTCTTCTAATCTGTACACCAGGCAGATTGCTATCAAAACTGGTCTGAGCAGGGTTACTATCATTAGGATCATAAAAAAGTCATGCCAGATAAGAAAAATATCAAACTAGATTGTCCTTTCAAGCTTACACCATATAACAAAAAATCTCTTGTTCATAATATTCCAACTAGGCAGGCTGCCAATGCTACTCAAGTCACCAAACTTATTAATTACATCATCTACACTGCTCTCCACTCAAATAGTCAAGAATACTCCTAAGGCAGCCAATCTTAAAGCTATAAACAGGCAGAAAAAACCTTTCCTGTCTTCAGCCTATAGGAGACCAGCCTTGGCTTTAAAGCCTCAATATTGGATTGTTGAGGACTGGAATAGGGCTACCTGGTCAGATGAGACCACAATCAATAGGATGGGGTCAGATGGCTAGGAATATATGTGATGGAAGGCAGAAGAACTACTAGAAGAAAGAAAAGTCAAGAAAACACTAAAGTATGTAAAGTAGGAAACTTGATGGTATGGTGTTGTATGAGGTGGAATGGAGTAGGAATTCTCTGTGAGGTGGGGGGGAGGATGAATGCAGAGTAGCACATTTCAATTTTGGAAAACTATCTGCTCAGAAGCATGCAAGAATCAAGAATTATTGAATAAGATGTTACCTTCTATCAAGACAATGTCCCTGAGCATACTTCAAGTTGACCATAAAATGGTTTGAAAACTATGGTATCAGTGTGCTATCATAGCAAGTCCAGTCCTCAGACATCAACCCTATTGAACAGCTCTGGTAATTACTCAAGATATCACTTGCAGTTCATCAAGATCCTCAATAGGGGCTATTTCAGCTGTGGGAGAGAGTTGCAGCAGAGTGGGGCAAGATTGTTGATGAGGAATGCCTCAAATTGATAGATAATATGCATAGAAGAGTGGTGGAAGTAATTAGAGCAACAGAAGGAAGCACCAAATACTAGAATTATAGAGATTGTGTTGGCCAAACTAAAAGTCAAAAAAGTGTCTCAATGAGTCACCAAATTAAATTAACCATATCTTCACTTGATGACATAATCTTCCCACACTATAGGGATCAAATGTGAAGCTTAGAAGCAGAGCTTTCCCACACCTCCCTATGGCTTAGTCATATTCTCATGCCCTGGCTCATAATACAGCAATTACATGAAAAGTCACAAACATTGAGACACTTTTTGAGCCACTGTACCTCATTGTATTAGTATTACCTTTGTTCCTGGCTGCAAATAATATTTACTTGATGATCATGATTTAAGCTCTCCATGTGACTTGAGCCAGCACCATTGAAATTTGAGTAGCAGTATGCCAATGTGTAGAGTCTATAGTAGTGTGATATTATTGTACTACAACTATAATAGCCTTGGTACAAACTTCATTGTACTTTGAATATCTGAGTCACATTCAAGTTGTTACTGTAAGTGACTGTGGGCATCTGTAGTCCTTGCCTGTGAAATAATTGTGTGGCTGGGTGAGCTATTGCAGCTGTGGGACTCTGTCAATACCTAGTCGCTAAAGTCAAGTCTGTGGGAAATTTCTGGTTTACTGATGTAGCAGGCCAAGTCACTACATCATGCTCAGGGACAATATATAAAAGCACAACATAGACGAGTAAGTCTGTTTCCTGCTATTTTGTGATATCCTTCTTACCTTGTTTCACCTACAGGAGCTTGTGTTCCATCTCTATCCTGGCTCTTGTTTATTGTGAGTGATGGACAGATATTATATAGTACATGCATCTGACATGCTCTTCTTGCCCAAAGCTTAACACCACAACATGACCTTGGGCTCCCCACACTTCCTTGTCTCCATCTGTTACTGCCTGTAGTTCTCATAGTACAACTCCTTCATCAAACATATGGTCAAACATGTGCATATAGACAAAGTAGAGAGTGCAACTTGTGGAAATCAAAATAGTTTTCATTCTCAACTTCAGCGACACCCCAAGGGTACTCACTGTGACCCTTGACAAGGTGACCATAAAGGGACTGGGCATCTTCAGTTAAGCCAATGATTGAGAAGGGGATGAGCCATCAGTGAACCAGCACTCAGTAAGCCTAAGTGACAACACATCTGCATCAAATGAGTGCCTGCAAAGTAGTAACAAGTAAATCATGTATCTGACTGCAAGATATCATTAGTAGGTGAGGCATTATGAGGGTACAAGTTGAATGTAGCAATATGGAATGAGATGATGAGGATACTAGTATGAATGGCAATGCACAAAGAACAAAAACTATGAAATTAATGTGCCTGTGATTTGGGAAACAGACCTGGTTACCATCAAATGTTGTGCAACATAGCCTATGCCAACTCTCAAATTACTCAGAGGTTGGCAAGATTCAGCATAGAGTAACGGGAGTCCCAAGGATTGATGTATTCTGCAAAAGGGTCATCGTCCTGTATCTTGTCACGCCACAGGACATCTGCTTCACTGACCAAGATAAAGTCTGGTGGAGCAGATATCTTGTTCTCTACTTTGAGGGTAGCTGGCACTCAACCAGTCATAGTATGAAATGATACCATTTCTGAAATAACAGCAGCATAGATGTTCATCAACAAGTAGTGTAAATGAGCAGAATGGTAAACTCATTATAACTATTGGATTGAGCCCTGATCTGGGTTGATGGAGGTGGTTCAAGTTCAGAGGCAGATTCAGAGTTCATTGAAAATAAGGGAACAGCAGTGCCACTTGCAGGTTCTAGAACAACAGATAAAATAAGCTCAGTTGCCATAATATTTGACAGATGAACCCTTTTTGAGTTTCTTCTGAACTGCTTTCCTAGTAGCTTCTGATGGTGATGGGGAAAGTAGAGTGTGACTGCACTTTGCTAATGAAATAGATGAGTTCATCATACTATAATTTGAATCACAAATAGTACTCACCATTCCATCTTCTCATGGGTAACTTAGCAGGTGCTGCCTTGCCTTTACCCTTTGGTTCCTTGGTGTCTGAATCCGAAGACATATTGAGCTCCATCAATGAACTTGCAAGATCATTATCCAACTTGATGTTAACTGAATCATCCATGTCAGACAAAAGGATGTCATTACAATCGTCACATTCAGAATCTGATCCAGCTATCACAGGCTGAGTGTTCCAAGACTCATAAACACTGCTAGGAATCCAGTTCTTTGTGACTAGTGCCAGTAGTATTCCATGAGTACAACTTGAATGAAGCAAAAAACAAATGAGAACACACCAAACCAAAGATGACAATCAGTAACACTTGCTTTGTCCCAGCCCTTATATTTTGCAAGATCACTCCCAGCTGGAAACCCAATATCAATGACTGTTAGTGTTTGTCTGCATTTGTTGAGGAGCCACCAAATTGGCTTCTCTTCATGTTCACACTGTGATGTAGCTGATTGTTGTTTCTTGGCTTGAACATTGAGGTAATTGAAGACTTTATGAAACCAGCTTTGTAGCTGACTAGTCACCTTGTGATAATTCCATCCACTTTTGATGATGAGCTGTTGTTCAAGGTAACAGCCATGGTTTTTCATAGCCTGGATTTCATTTTTGCTGTTCTTGGTTGGGGCTTTGGACACTCTGATAAGACCATCCCTCTGTCAAAAGCTGAGTTAGCAAGTTAACCTGTTTCTCAAAGGCACTTGACTGACATCAACACCACAAGTCAACATGGCCACTGACACAACACAAAACATGTTCCCTGATGTTGAGATACTAGGGATGTGCCTGCCAGTGCATGCTTGGCTTCCAACCATTTGTGAGCTAGTAATTTCCTTATGATCCTGAATGTAATTTTCATGTGAATCTATTTTCATGCACTACTAGGACAACACTTACCTTTCACAAGCCTGCTGATGGTGCTGGGCCCTTGGCCAGCTTGTAATAACCAGCAAGCCGAGTTGATGACATAGTTGATAATGCTTCCTCTCAAGCACTGGTGAGTGGCACTAGGCTTCCTTGCTTGCCTATAGTGGCAAGCTTCAGGTTGTCATTCAAGTTGGCAGTTTTTCCACTAGTGATTTGAGTAAAGATATCCTTGATAGTGGCTGCTGAACTTGGCCAAGGTTGTTCATCAGCATCCTCTTGAACTTCCAGTACTGGTTCACAACTCATTGGAGCTTTCTGGGGATGCTTGCTGCGACCATGGCCACACTCTGTGCAATGGCCTTCATCCTGTGTGCAAGGGAAAAACTCCTCACAGTCACATATTTGACTGTCAGACTTGGGGCCTCTGCAGAAGAGTTCTTGATTCAAGTTGTTGCCTTTGGGATCCATGGCTTGGGAATCGGAAGGCACTAGTGAAAGGGAATGTGGAGACAACTTGAAGCAGTAGACTCAGATGTGCAGATGACCTTAAGCAAGGTAATTACACAGATAGCCTGGCAGTTTATATACACCTAACAAGGATATGACAATTTACATTGATGTGTAGTACTCGTAATTAGTTGCTGCTGGTAGTTAAAAAATATGATAAGACTAATAATGCCTGACACCATAATTTTGCTTGATCAAACCAGATCGGTTCAGCAAGTGAAACATAAAGTTCTTTTGATCCTCATTGACCAAAGGTAATAGTCTCAAATTTCAGGTAGTCATCTCCATCCCACTCATCTAACATTAGCCTGCAATTGTTTGGTGTGATATCCTTGGCTATAACTTCATCAAGGGTGGCAGAAAACTGCTGTCATGTTGTGTTATCAACAAAAGGGTTCTGTTGTGATGGCACACTAATAGCCTCATGATGGACCTGGTGTCTTTGCTGATTGTTGATTGCCTGTACCATAGTATTTAAATGTTCATCATCACTATCTGGGTTGCTGTCTTCTTCATCAGCAGGGTGTCCAGCTCCTGTTTGATGATGCTTTTGAGTTATCATGTGACCATGGACTCTGTAGTACTCATTAATTATGTCAGGATGCATGCCTTCACAGTCATCATGATAGATGCCAAACTGCAAGTGCCCTAAAAAATGTAAATCCTATGTGTCTGTCCAGTAATTTGTCAACATTACATCAAAAATTCAGCTGTGAGTTTACCTTGGGACTCTTATTGTTGGTGTTGGGACCACAAATGGGATGACAGTTCCACTCCACCTGAAAACTTGAGCAATCTAAATTGATTTCATCAAGAAATAAAGTCTGGAGCAGCCAGATGTGATTTGCAGTCTGAGGGTTGAGCCCATGATAATTTTCAAGTCAGGTAAAAAATGCTCTCCATCACCTAGTGAATTGTGTGCCAACCTCAACTCACAAACATTCAATTCAAGTGTTCTGTGTAGAGCTTAGTACATTGGGTGTTAGTACTAAATAACATAAACTAATAGGATCACAACTCACAATCCCCACATGAAGGAGGTATGGTGTGGTCTGTTTTTCATTATCATGTAAGTTGCTATATCAAGATTCTCTCCACCCCAATCTCCTCACACTCAAGAAGGCATCCCAAAAACTTATGTTGCTTGCTTAAAAACATCCAGAACAGTTGTTGAATGATTGTTATTACTTGCTTGCAATCCCATTATCTGGCAGAAATACAAATGAGAATTAATAAATTGTACAAATGAAAATATCAAACTGTTCTGCAGAAACCATCAATAAAACTATGAATGACTATTTCCCAGTGAATTAATTTATGGTGTCCATCTATGTGCCATAATGCATTAGGCCACTTAACATAATACTTATGCTGATGTTTGACCCATCAGTCATGCAACACCTGACCTAATCTGTCAACTCTGCAGAGCGATTCTACCACATGTTGATGCTGCACTCACAGTCCATGCCTGTGGAGAAAACTAATCATGTATCTTATACCTGAATCAGGCTGCTCTTTCTTGAACTCAGTGACAAGATAATCAAGGTCAACATTAGTAAGGTTCAAGTATTTTCTTTCAATTCCATAGCACTTCATATGGCATTGTAATGTGTTCCTGTGGACTCCAAGCATTTCAGAAAGCTCAGTGAGTTTAATTTGTTAGGAAGTAGAGACTGCTTCAGTGAGGAATTCAACATTGATCATTTTTTTTTGGATGGCCTGGATGGCCTGTGTGCAGCAAGGCCACTGGTTCTGGAATCATGACATTGTCATCCATGCTGTTGCACAATCAATGACACAAAATACATACAGTGGCTCAAAAAACTGTCCGCATGTTTTGACATTTTTCACTATCTATGATATTGTGTGAGAATGAACAAATGCCTCAAGGACATGCTTATACCAAATTGTAGTATGGCTTCAGGGCTTTCATTTAAGCCCTACACTGTGGGAATCGGTGGAGATATGGTGGAGACATAAGGCTTATAAAATGATGACTCATGTGGATAGTTTTTTGAGTGTATATTAAAACTATATAAATCATTATTTATGACACCACAAAAATCATGCCACTATTATATAAATTATGAAGTGGTGTCATTATGTTATTTTATGACTATATCTAACTATATAAACCAGAATATCTCATGTATCATAGTCATAATCACCATGAAAGCCATCTCCTCTGCTCAAAGAGATAATATCCTCTCTCTGTCTTATGCTGGCCTCTCTGCTCACCAAATTTCCTCTAGAACTGGAGTATGCAAGTCCACTGTGGCCAAGTTTATCAAAGAAAGCCACCCAGACAAGGAAAACTCTTATGGAGGATGTCCATCCAAGCTTACCTCTACTGACAAAAGGGCTATTATTCAATATATCACTACAGGAAAGGCTGATAATGCTGTCCAAGCCACCCATTATATCAATTCCACCATCACTACCCCTGTCTCTTCACAAACTGTGAGGAATGTTCTCAAGGCAGCTCATCTCAAGGCAGTAACAAAGAAGAAAAAGCCTCTTCTCACCATCAAACATAGGCAGAGAAGACTAGCCTTTGCCTTAGCTCATCAACACTGGACTGTAGAGGACTGGAAGCATGTTATATGGTCAGATGAGACCAAAATCAATAGGATTGGGTCAGATGGAAAGGTATATGTATGGAAAAAGAAGGGAGATGACCTAACAGACAGAGAGGTTAATGGGACTGTCAAGTTTGGAGGAGGTTCTTTAATGGTATGGGGCTGTATGGGATGGAATGGTGTGGGAATGCTTGCTGAGGTTGAGGGGAAGATGAATGCTGAGCAGTATGTGGACATTTTAAATGACCACTTGCTGCCTAGCTTGGCAGAATCAGGGATTGATGAAGAAGATATCATTTTCCAACAGGATAATGATCCCAAGCACACATCCAGAAGAGCTAAGGAATGGTTTGAAGAACATAACATCAATGTTCTTGACTGGCCAGCACAGTCTCCTGATGTCAATGTCATTGAACATCTCTGGGGAACACTCAAGAAAAAGCTTCAAGCCTATGAAAACCCTCCTAGAGGAGTATGGGAGCTTTGGGAGAGAGTAGCAGTGGAATGGGGGAAGATCACAGCTGAGGATTGCCAGAAATTAATTGAGAGTATGCCTAGAAGGATAGAGGCAGTAATTAAAGCCAAGGGAGGTCATACAAAATACTAGAATACCTGGTTATTATTGTAAAATATTTGAGTCAAAAAACTGTTCACATGAGTCACTATTTTGTGAGCCTTGTATCTCCACCATATCTCCACCGATTCCCACAGTGTAGGGCTCAAATGAAAGCCCTGAAGCCATACTACAATGTGGTATAAGCATGTCCTTGAGGCATTTGTTCGTTCTCACACAATATCATAGATAGTGAAAAATATCAAAACATGTGGACAGTTTTTTGAGCCACTGTATAAGAGATGTTATGATATGCCCTGCCCTGCTGTACTTTTTCTTCTCTCTTGTCATCTATTGTCTCCATCTGACTCATCTTACATTTACTGTATTATGTCATGTGCTGCTACTGTTGCCATTAGATGCCATCTATGTGTCCCATCTATGTGTACATTTCCTTTCTGGTATCTCTGACCTCATCGCACCATGCATATTAGGCATATGCTTGTATCTTTACTTACTCATACCTGCCCTAAACTCCTCCCAGTATTCCCTATAAATATGCGACTCATAACTGTGTAGTTTCCTTGCTTTAATCTTACTAGGTTTTACCTGGAATATCCTTCACTTAAGACCCCCAATCTTAAGTCATCTGAACAGTACTTTAAGTCAGAGGCACTCCCTCTGTCTTAGCTTACTCTGAACACCTGGCTTATCACCTTGTGTAGATTCTCAATGGAGGTTCTGACTCTTATTGAGTTGTCCATTGTTAGAACTGTCCTAGTTTGTAACAAGAGATGGATTACCAATTCTGCAAATTGTACTGAAATGATGAAAAAAGTACAGAGATATTTCCCAGCAAATGCACTGTATGAGAGAGCCAATCTTGTATCTCAAGTCCTTGAGGGTCATGTGCATGGGCTTCAAGTAATGGGATAGCATCCCCTGATACAGTGTCTATATGAAATGTGAGCTGGATTGGGTCAGCATCCTCTTGATGAAGAATATGATGGGCATGTTGGTACATATCCAACAAAGTATCATGGGCAGTGAGAATATTTGCAGACCATGGATTCTGATTTAGCATGCAAGATGGTAATTGAGGCAAAGCTGTTGGTAGCGCAGGCATCACAGTAGATTGACTTGAAGACAGAGTAGCATTTGGATGATGACAACACAATCAAACTTTGCATGAGAAGACAAGCAAATAATAGTCACTAATAAAGACATAACAGCAGCAAAAAATGCACCATCAGCAAAGGCAAAAAAGATCCAGGTGTTGATGGACACCATTGGGTGTTACAATATGAGGTGAGGCAGTCCCAAAAAATGTTGCAGGACCATCACAACAGTTGGCAGTGGGTGAAGATTGTGATAATGAGTAATATACTCTCTATAATGTTTATATTGATCAATAACTTAATAACCTTGTACTTTGACAGTTATATTGAGTAGCTACTTCTGTAAGCTTGTCGTGCATTTGCCACTTGTACATCAGTAGTGTTGATTACATAATGCCATGCTTTGTTTGCTGGCATTGCCCATCCCCACTTCCTAGCTGATCATTGTTCTTGTAAAACCTCTTGAATCATCAATATGTCAAAGGCAACTCAACACCCTGTTTACTACTTTCATGCATCAAGCCATATCTTGCAGGTGTGTTTTACTAATTTATTCTTCAGTTTGGACTCACAATTTGAAATATTTTGTGCCAGCAGGTTGAGAACATACTGTACAAGCTCTGCAGTTCAATTTTATCCTCAGCTTCCAATGTGTTTCATGATATGTTTGCTGCTACTCAGAACAGCAGTCAAATGGAGCTGGACAGCATGAGTGATAACAAGCCCATTCACCTCAAAGGAATATCCCAGGATGCCTTTAAGTTGTTTCTTGAGCTTACATTTGGAAGGTATGTTGATGCCCTTGCTCTTCTATTTAGCCACTTGACAATTTGTACTAGGATGCATGCTGGCTCATATACACTCAATGAGCTTACAAAATTCCTCCATTTCTGCAACATGTACCAATGCTGCCATGCATGAGAGTTTGTTGTTTCCCACATGTTTGCAGCATGTTTCTGCTTCCACCCAGCTCAACTAATAAACCTGGCTATCAAATATCATGTCCATTCACTTTTTCCATTTGCTTTTCAGCAACTTGCAGAAACTCCCATTACCAAGATCACCCATTGTTAAGAACCATGTTGCTCAAAGGAGAGAGAGACTGACTCAGAGGGGCTTGGCCTCAGCTTGTACACTGTGCCCCTTACCTGAGTATGTGCCCTTCATTTCGTATGAGGTCCAATGATGGTCCAACGAAGTCCGGAGGACTTCTGGAGGCTGGCTACTCTGCTGGAGAGTGCTAGAGGACTTCTGGAGGAGCACAGGAGAGTTCCAGAGGAATGCAGGAAGTGCTCAGGAGAGTTCCCACTGCAAGGTAATACTTCTACAGGAAACAGGATGGAAGGATAGGAGGTCCAAAGGTCCGGAGGACTGGAGGACAGGAGGGCAGGAGGACAGGAGGACAGGAGGACAGGAGGACAGGAGGACAGGAGGACAGGAGGACAGGAGGACAGGAGGACAGGAGGACAGGAGGACAGGAGGACAGGAGGACAGGAGGACAGGATGATGGAGGACAGAAGGACAGGATGTCCAAAGGTACAGAGGGCAGGATGTCCAAAGGACAGGAGGATAGGATGTCCGAGGGTTAGGAGGACAGAATGTCCGAAGGACAGGATGCCTGGAGGTACGAGGGACAGGAGGTCTGGAGGTCCAGAAGGAATAGGGGCTACATCGGACAAAGTCCGATGTAGAAACAAATGGAGGTAGACTACCCTAAGGTAGAGTTGGAGAGACAAGGGTTGGACCTAAGTCCAGAAAGAGGGTAAGTGCTGGAAAGGCAGAGCTCCAGCCTAGGGAATCAATCCCTAGGCCTGATGGGTAGGACAGACTTAGGTGGACCAAAGTCCGAGAGAGGATTGGGCAAGTCTAAGTTGATATTCAAACTGAGGAAACTACAGGAGTATCTACAGGGGTTATATACTGGAGAATATCTGAGGGGATCAATAAGCAAAGGAGCAGGGCTATGTATGAGCATGTGGAAACACATTAGTAAGTAAGACGGAACATAAGTAAATAAACTCGGAGATGAAGACTTGTACAAGGATCAATAAGCAAGACAGAAGAAGAGGTAACCGAAAGCCAGAAAGGTAGAGATGCCTAAATGGGGATAGGTGCAGGATCTCGGACAGAGGGTGGGAATAGGTCCAGCGTTAATATCCGGAGGTCCGGAGATCTGGGGATCTGGAAGACAAGGTGGATACAGGACCAGAATACGAGAAGGTGGATATAGTCCAGAATCCAAGATGAGGTGAAGTTCAGATGTCTTGCTGGATGGAGTGTGCATAGGGTGGATGGGACAGGGGGGTATGGATCAGGCTAGCAGTGGAGATCCAATGGTCTGGAGCTCAGGGGTAAATCTGGAGTGTAGTCGATCCTGCTGAGGTGTGGAGCACAGTGGAAGGGGATCTGGGAATGAGCTGGATATGAAGTGGGGTCCGGATGTAGGCTCAGAAGGCATGGGAATATGATGGAACATGGGTCCAGATTGTGGGATATGACACCCATGCACACCAGGAGCTGATGGGCAACAAGGTCTTTCTAAATGTGGTTTATGTTCAAGCTGCTCTTGATCACCATCATCAAATTGTGGCTGCGGAGGAACCAAGAATATTGATGCACTCAAATGATTGTGGTGACCCAGCTGGTTGCAGTGAGGATTGGCATGCTACATGGTGGAATAGTATAGGCCATTTTCTTCTCAATGGTAGGAACCCTCAACCATATGGTGATGCCATCAAATGCTTCAAGGACATGTTGTTTGGCCATGTCAGCGAGGGCTGTAAAGATCTCATGTTTAAAATTCTCAATGAGGGTGTGGCATTCCATCATGCAGAACACTTTATTACCAAGGCCTGCCAATTTCTATTAGAGAAACTGGTATATAAGCCCTAACATCTTGCTAGCTACTATTGTGTATTGGTTTACAAGAACTTTGGCATAGTCTTGTCATTCCTGACTTACTTGGTAGTTGGGGAGGAATGTGGTACTGTAGAATATCTGTCCTATCACTCATAATAAATGGGAAATGGACTTCGAGTTACTCATCTGTGTTGTGCTTGTATGTATATAAGCAGTAGAGTGAGCTACAAGAACCCACTCCATTACAGTAGCAGGAATTTTGTCCCTGAGTGTGATGTAGTGACTTGGCCTGCTAGCTATACAAACAATCAGCTGATACAAATATTTGATTTAGAAATTGTAACACTGCATATGTGCCAATTCCCGATGACAAGATTCAGAATGCTCATCATGTGATACTGGCCACATGGCACTTTTTCCTCAACTTACATAATCTCTTGAGGAAAAAGTGCCACATTTTCCTGGTCATGTGACTTGTTGTTGGGAAATTGGGAGTGGGAAACATGCACCACACACTACAGAACATGCAAATAATAAATGTGCAGGTGTTACACCATAACTCTAGGGCCTGCTGCTTACAAGATGTCACATCCCTTGACCTAATTAGGGTGTAAATGTGCTGATAAAGGTAGTGAGGGCCAAGTTTTTGAAAAACACATACTGCAATCTCATATGCAACACACTGTAGCTTAAGTGTGTTACAGAACACTTATGACTTCAGTAGTGTACTCATGTGATTGGTGGAGAGCTCAGATGCTGATATGTTTTATGAAAATCAATGAAATCAGGATTTGATTAGATGTAAACAGGCTAGATTGTACTATCATACTTATCAACATGATCAGATCAGTGCAAATAATCAATTGTACCACAGGCAACATGCAAAATCTACATTAAACCAGAGTGCATCATATTGAAAACTTCCTTGTCTAAAAACATATTCAAGTAGTATTTATCACAAATTTCCATTGCATTTGTAGCAGTTATCATGTGGTCCATCTTCAAGCCATACATAGGAATAAGCTCAATAGCACATGTAACAGCTGTCAGTGGAATGATACTGCCAGGTCAGAAGATCTAACCTGTCCCATCCTGATGGTAGATTACATGCCAGCAGTTGCATCCTCAGTAGGTATTGTTGAAGTCTGAGTGATCTGAAGAGAGAGAGATTGATGAAGCCAAAGAATCTGACCTGATAGGTATGGGCAGGAGAGAGAAGTCTGAGCACATGAGCCAGACAGGCCAATAGGCTGTGCCTGAATGATGTCAGCTTGCACCCTGCAATATATATATGTCAGAAAACTTCTCCTTTGCATTCCTTACTTACCTAGTATAAAACCAAGTGCTTATCAGACACACACATCTCAGTTCTAGTTGAAACTGAGATGTGAGTACCTAAA
Source organism: Suillus subaureus (assembly GCF_016647635.1). Lineage (NCBI taxonomy): Eukaryota > Fungi > Basidiomycota > Agaricomycetes > Boletales > Suillaceae > Suillus > Suillus subaureus. Next base: position 29,193 of record NW_024538652.1, read on the forward strand.
AACATGTATGTCAGCATTAGCTAACCAAAACCATAGTGTACCTTTGTCTTCTAGGTACTATGCATGTTAATACACTGAGTTCTAGTTGAAACTGAGATCATACCTTTGTCTTTTAGCTTCCTCTCCTGTTGTTCGCTTGCCTGTTATTGCAACACATGTTGCTGTGATCTAAAAGTATTGAACATATAGGAGGGGTGAGTCTTCAAGATAGTGAGGTAATGTTTGACCTTTCTTTGCAACAGCTTGAAAGATGCAATGCACTTGTGCAATATAGGTATCTGCATGGGCTCATTGTTACAAAAACATCTACCTGTTTAGCCCCTATTCATTTTCCCTAACTTTCACACCTCACTGGACCTTCCACTCTCAGGCAATCACCCCTATTTCCTTTTCTGACTTGTTCCTTCCATTTCTCTTTGATTCCACTGATCACTCTTGATAGTTGTATCACTTCATTGGCTCATCCAATGACTCACTGACCCTATGCCCTTACTGCCCAACCAGTATCCTTTACTTACTTTGGCATTCTGATTCATTGCGACTCATCATAACTCACACACCCCATACCCTTACCATTCAACCGGTACCTCTTACTTACTTTGGTATTCTGATTTGTCATGACTCATTCACCCTCTACCCTTACCACTAATATGGCAGACCTGCCCTGATCCCTCCCTACAGTATATATACCTCTCAGGTAGCACTTGTATTCTCTAACTTGAATCTACTTGGTTCTTACTGTCTTACTCTTTGAGCCCTAAGCAAGCTCTCCTCTTTATCAAGTATCTTCATTGGAGCTTATCACTGCCAATGTTCTTAGCCTTGAAAAGAGAATGATTGATGACTCACCATCATAATCATTGATAATCAATCATAGCCCTTGCAACTAGATTGATTGCTGTGAACTTGTACCATTGGATGCTTGCTGGTTGCAGCAGGCTTGGTGTGAGCCCCAATCCAAGTTCTACATTACTCATTCACTTCATTTGCCTGTCACAGACTTAGCTTGATTGTAACACTCATGAGCATATGAATGGTGCCAGCAGTGTAATACTTACCACTACTAGCGGACAATTGCATGAGAACTGCATCACAATTGCCCAAAGGGAAGGCTTCTGGCAGTGGAAATGCCTGGATGATTTGACTTGGCATCATGATTCATGACTGGAAGGTAGATAGCAGTTGTAAATGAAACTCATTCCATGTCCTGACCAAATCTCACATGCATATCCAGGCTGTTATTGGGGTGTTCTGGGACAAATTATTGATATATTCTGTGAACACTGTGCCAAAATCAGGGAGAGAGTAGATAGATTGCATATTGGTGATAGGAAGTAACTTTCAATCAGGAGAGACAGTGACATGAAATGCAGCATTGGCTTCAATGGACAGAATTCCCTTTAAAAATGGTTGTAAATGGGATGTGGGCCATGGAAGTGATTCTGTTCACTGGGGAGCACACACACTATCCAGGCCAATGTAGGATCTGTCTCTGTGACAATATTGTCCTTTATTGCAATTGCATTTATGAGCAGTGCACCATGTGAATACAGAAGGGTATAAAGATTGAAACATTGCATGGTTTCATTATGATTGAGAATTTGGATGACCTGTAGAGTGAAATTCCTGGCTTGCTGACCAGTCCTCTCAAACAGGAATTTGCAGTGTGTAATTAAGAGCCACTCACTGACATCTGCTGAGAATTGTATCAAACCACCAAGTTCTCTAATACACCTTGCAAAGCTGTGAAACAACTCCATCTTTGGGATGAGAAAGTTATTGATCATCTCACTCTTGCTCCTCTGAGCACCAGCATCGAGTTTCAGCCTATGAAACTCATCAAAAGAGCACACCATAGCATCAATGGATGAGTCAGTGTGCATAGGGCTCTGTGCCTGGTAGATGAATTTGGTAAGGGAATGGATAGTATGGACAAAGTCAGGAGTTGTATTTGCTGTGCCAGTGATCATGGGGATAATGGTCCATTTAATATTGTGATGTTCCCAGCAAGTCATTAGATTGATATGAGAGATGCTGGACCCAAAATGACATGTTCCTACTCACTTATGATGAGCTTTGAAGTGATCATCAAGCTTATCCTCCCCAACAACCTCTGAGCTTACATCATTTTAAAGGATGGTTGCCAAAATACTTGTGATATGTGTGAAGCATCTCACTGGGCAACAAATAGGACAGGTTTGCATATGGCCAGTCTCCCAAAAATGGCTAATGAATGCCACTCAACAACAATGCTTTAGCTTCATGTTGGAAGAGCAGGACATTCCACAAATTGACACATTTGTGTAGGTTGTAGATGAGTTTGAGTGTGTGGTTGCCTGTTTGATGGGGGAAAAGGTGTGAACTGCTGAAGTTGCTTTGGACAGCCATAATGAGTGATGATGCATTCTTTGAGACACAAGCAATTAGCTGTGCCTCAGGGAGATCGGCTGTGTATGTAACAAGTGGAGTGAAGCAGTGTTGCACATAACCCATGGGGTCTGGCATGTATTTGCCAGTCCTTGTGGCTACCTTACATGTGGCAAATATTATATCCATGCACTTATGAAACAGATGACTGTGGAAGAGCATTTGGAAATTCAAGTAAATGTCAAACTTTGGGATTAGGATAAATGCAACACAATGCCATGCATGAGTGGTTGCCTTCATTTGAACCTTGGATTGGATATTACCAATTGTAAAGAACACTGGGTGCATTTATAAATCCCCCAACATCCTCATCACAGGTGTTTTGTCTAACACAAGAATAATCAGTACCATGGTTGCACCTTTTGGGAGGTTGTTCTGTCATAGCACTGAGTGATTCCACCATACTACTAACAAAAAAATCATACCTGAATAGTGAAAACCCCATTAGCAGTAAAGAATTTGCTGTATTCACATTCTGAGCCAGTCATAACAATGTAAGGATCATACATCATATAGTTAGAAAATATTGGGTTTGCAAAAAGATCTTTGACAACTTCAAAGCCATCATACCAGATACTAAGCTCAATCAGCCTTTTAGTCGTGTAGTTGGTGAACTCAAGTGTTGTTGATTGCCACTCTAGGCCACTTGGTAATACATTGATCCAGCCAAATAGCTGGTTGGCTCTCTTGAAGGATGGACTATGTCTAGTTTTAAACTCATACAAAGCTCAAAACCACACAAATCCAAAACTATTCAAAATCATACTACTCACCCAATCTAGTTTTATAAATTTATTGATATTAGTGGGGTGGGGCACCCCTAGTGCAGGGGGTTGCAGAGGCAGATGTTTGTGAGGGTTTGAGCAGCTTAGTCAGGACAGAGAGACCATTCCAGATGAGACTGTAGTAGACACATCATTACTTCATCAGGATCATTGCCCAGGGCACATTGGCTGGAGTGACCACTCTATCATGGTGAGAGAGTGGGACTCAATCAATGCAACAGCTTCTACCAAAGTGTTTTAATGAATACTGATTAGTCAAAACACAATGAATGTCACAACAGTGAAATGTTAATGAGAAGCACCTGAAACATCAACAGACACACACAGAACGCACCTCATCTACATAGCCCCAGAGAACAGCCTACAAAAGCCTAGTGAACACCAGAATACCACCCAAGCCTAAACAATCTATCTGCCTCTTCATCTACAGTAGCATCTGTTGAATCTTCTCCATTAGATACCCCAGAAATGAGAATGTATGAACTCATTGATGATGACCTCAATCAATAAGACTTAGAGTACAAATCTTATGAGGTTCAACATCAACTAGAAAAAGCCAAAGAAGACCAGGAATTATTATTAGGAGCACCTGACCTAGACAATACTGAACTCCCCATATTTGACTTGAAGCCATAACAACTCTATTTCCAACCTTACAGCCATATATCCCAATTCCACTTCTACTCACCCAGCCTTGTCCATAAACACTGATCAAAGCTCCATCTGTACCCACCATCCCTACTCTAGCCCCAGCACAGAAGAAGATGACCAGTTCAAACACACCAGCCTGGTTCCATGGCAAATCTGACAAAAATGTGCAGAACTTCCTATGGGAGGTTAATAGGTATGTCATACTTAATGACCTGAAGACAGAAGCAGGGAAGGTCATGGTATTCAGTACCCTGCTATTAGCAGGATCAGTGGCAAACACTTGGTGAATGAAGCTTGATAGCAAGCACAATGCCACATGGCCAGACATAAAATTGGCCTTCTTGGAATGATGGCCAGCTATTATAGTAGTAGAGAAGACTAGATTGGATTACCAGCGCAAAATCCTAGCATCACATCTAATGGAGGAACAATTAGGAAAGCAGATCACTGTTGCTGGCATGCTGACAAGGTCACACCTGCAGTTCTGTACTAGCCTACAACAGCCTGTCAAGGAAGCAGAAACAGCCACAATGGCTGGTCTCATCTACCAAGTGTGAGAGAACCTACCAGCAGTAATGAAGGAGCTCACAACTCCAGAGTTAGCAGAGTGGAAGAAGTTTATGTTACAGTCAATGTATGCCCCTATTCATTTTCTCTTACTCTTATGCTGTATTACATCACATGCCACATGCTGCTGCTGCTAGACTTATCTCCAACTTACACTTGTATTATGCCACAATCACTATCGCCATCGCTAGGTACCTATTCTTGTTATCTCTGACTCGCCTTGTTATCTCTGACTCATCCTTGATCCCACATCTGCCCTAAAGCACTTGTGTTCACTATATATAGTCTACCTTGTATGCCTTGATACTGCACTTAATCTTACTAGGTTTTACCTGGAACACTCTTTGCTTAAGACCCCCAATCTTAAGTCATCTGAACCATATCTTAAGTCAGAGGCACTTCCTCTGCCTTAGCTTACCTTGAACACTTGACTTATTGTCTCATGTAGAATCTCAACAGAGGTCCTGACTCTTATCAAGTTGTCTATTGTTAGAACTACCCTAGTTTGTAACAGTTCATGGATGAGATCATGGCCATTGACACTAATAAGCTGTGGGAGAAAATAGAAGCAGCTCAGAAGAAGAAAGACATGGAAAAGGTGCAGAACACCTGTATCACAAGGCTAGAGAACTTACAGATAGATGCTGTGGAGGTTTTATGACTGCCACTACAATGAACCAACTTTGGAAGCAACCACAAATGCTAACACCCATCCATTCTCCAATACAACAGTACCATGTATATGCTATGTCCCTAGAGGATCCCCTACACCATGCCAACCACATTAACACCAGCCATTGACCCCAGAAGACTGGGACATGCTGAGGAAACATGTTGAGAAAACACCACACCACCAAGACAATGCAGCAGGAAGAGCAGCTTACAAAGAACAGTTGAAACAATGGTTTGTCACGAATAGTCAAGACAGTAGAGTCATGGAAGGAACTCCATTTCCATTATGACCAGGTAGTACTATGATATGCTCAGGGGAATGCTTTAGGTGTGAAGTGCATGGTCACATCATGTGTCATATCTGCATATCCAGATCTCAGATCTGACCCTTATCTCATCTCAGATCCACATCTTATCTCCAATCCTATCCACATCTTATCTCCCTCCAACATCTCATCATTCAATCTGTCCACTTGTCTGGTCTGGTCCACAACTCATCTGAATCCACAACCAGTGCTCATCTCCTTTTGGTAACCCCCTAACTCCGGTATTTCGGTTATCTGTATATCCGTCCTGCTCCCTGATCTGTTACCTATGTTTCATTTCTGTTTCATGATTTGTGATCTGTTTCTACTTACCAATAGACTATCCACATGCTTCGTACATAGCCTTGGACTCTGCTGATTGATCATTCCATTAGATACCTATAGTATATAACCTCCTGTAACTTTCGGTAGTACCTCAGTTCAAATATCATCTTAGTTCTACTCATTCCCATCCTCTGGACTTGAGTATCTCTACTCTCATCACCCTCCAAGACTTAGGATTAATTCCTATAGTCTACCTGTATCCACTGTCGTGCATGGTATGGAGTTCATACCATGACATATATAAGAAGAAGTATAGAAGAAGATGATTAGGAGAGTATATGAGGATATATTTCTCACTCATGAGCTTAGTCATCTATTTCCCTTTATTTATTTAGTTGTATTTATAGTTTCAGCCACTTGATTACATCAGTGAACCACTCAGATATGTTTGTAAGCATGTCATGTGACTGGTAATATTCTGATTTGTAAGGATTTTTCCATGACTTATCATGTTTTGTCATGATTTGTCATGCTTTGTAATATTTTGCAGTGCTTTGTAATATTTTACTCATGTACTTTAGTAAGCAGCTGATTCAGCACACCAAAAGGCTTGGTTTGTAAGCATATTCTTACCAATCCAGTGATGAGTCATTGCTTAGTAAGGATGGTTTCTAAAATGTATATAAGGACACATAATCAACAAGTTTTTCCCTCTTCTTTCTTGTCTCAAACCGTGAGATTTGTAAGATTTGAAGTGCAGGAGTTTTCCCTCTGTCTCAATAGTGTGAGATTACAAAGAAAGTGAAGGCCTCGAGATTGCCTTTGAAAACTATAGTATTTCTAGTCTAGATTGGTTGTATACTATCTTACAGGGATCGCCTATACAACAGTCTATCATATTTGATTCAGCAGAGGTCCATATTACCTACTAGGTTTAAGTTAACCTGACAAAATATATACTTCCCTTTACTATCAAGAAGTGATCTAGCAAAGAAGTAATTTATTACCCTTTGGCCACCCATGAACAACATGTTATCAACCGAGAAGTAGAAAATCCATTGACCGTGAACTTGAGGAGCTGGCACCTTAGTCTTATTGAAGTACAATTGTGATAGTCATTGTATTTCACCTCAACTTATATAAGACCCTCAAGTAGTAAGACACCACCTCTGTCTCCAACAGTCTATTACCATTAGTTTCTAGTCTGGACTCATCTGGATTAGCCCCATGATACCTATCCTGCATCCAGAAGTCATCTGGATCCATTACGATACCCGTCTGACCTTCCAGATGCGTTAGTCTTGCCTTCCTGAAATAAGGGGCAATACTCGGGTAAGGGGCACAGTGTACGAGCTGAGGCCAAAGCCCTTCAGATCCAGTTATCCCTTGAATACAACCTTAACATCATGGCAGAATGCCCAATCCCAGAGGCATCACAGCTGTCCCTGCAGGAGGAAATCTGGTGCAGCATCACAGCTTGCTTGCTAGGGAACTTCAATCAAGGACAAGCTGTGCAAATTGCCCTAGTGTTTGAGGATGAGTATGTACAGCAATGGGAGTAGGGAAAAGGTCAAGGGTTGTTAGCTTAAAGGACAGCCAGACGACCCAACTAGACACCTTACCTCAATCAGTTGGACACTCTGTCCTCACATGCACAGAGGCAGCATGTGAGGACTAGCCCAGTAGCCCTGTCAAAAACATGTTATGCATGCAGTCTACCATTGTATCAGTACCAGAACAATATGAAATCATTGACTTGTATTTAATGGAGGATGTGAAAAGCAACACACCAGGAAACCAGTCCTGCAGACCCTTCTTGCAGTACATCTCACTTGCAGGACCCAACAGTAAGACCAACAGAGTTAAAGCTCTATTCAATGAAGGCACAATAGTCAGCATGATGTGTACATTGGTGTTTGACCACATCAAACACAGATTAGGGAATTGGAGACCATCAATCAAAAGACTCTGGATGGCCAATGGAACAAACATCCCATCAGAAGCAGTGTGGAGAGGCAAAATTGTGCTAGGAGGAGTCTTAGTGCAAGGTGAATTCTGTTATGAACTAGGATGGTTTGAAACAGTCAAAGTTCAAAAGAGAATATTCAGAGACTGAGTTCTCATTCTCAAAAGAGAGAAGGTCTAAGACTAACAACAAGGAGTGCTTGTTATTAGAATATTGGTTCAGGCAACTAAGGATTGGAGGTCCTTAGTGAAAGATCAGGTAAAACCTAGTAAGATTCAAGTAAAGAGCTACAATGTATAGAGTTGCCTATTTATAGGGAATAGCTAGGAGAGTTTAAGGCAAGCATGAGTAAGTAAAGATACAAGCAAATGCCTAATAAAGGTGAATGTGACAGAATTGGTTAAGACCAAAAGCAGTAAGTCAGAAAATAACAAGATAAGACAATCTAACAATGGCAAGCAGTGATCATGATGTAATACAATGTGAGATAAGAGAAACAAAAGAATAGGGGCGCACATTGATTGTAACAAATTCAAAGTCTTCAGGAGTGGAGGCAGCTGGAAATTCCTATTGGGCAAACTGTTACTGCAAGCTTTCAAAGCTGTTCATGACTATGACAAGGATAAAGTGCAAGTAATGGGAAACAGAGGGACAACAACACTCCACAACCATGAAGTGCACACAGCCAAGATGGTCAAAGTGGAGGACTATGAAGCAGCAAATGTCATTATCAGCCAAGGGTCAACATAGGGGGAGGGCATCCCCCCTCAAGGCAAGTCAATTGAGTAGAGCAGAACCTGACACCAGATTGCACTAACAAACCTGTTGAAGGAGTGGGAATGATGGAGGAAGTCAATGTGAAAACCAAGGACAAGACCCTGAAAAATGATGAGGAGGAATATGAACAAGGAAAAGAAGAGAATGCACACAAATAGCAGGAATGCAACCTGAGGAAGAGAACGAGCAGGCAAAAAGACAGAAAAGAAACAATCACACAAGCAGGACAAGTAGCAGCAAGAAGGATCAGAGGGCAACATTATAAGGAGAAGAGGTTGCAAACACATGTTCAGCAAGCAATAGAAAGGGAGAGTGAAACACTCCCCTCAAGGGAAGTACCTCTCATGAGCAAAACAATGCAGAGCAATCAAGTAGACACTGACACTGCTCCTGCACCAGAACCAGGAATAATGATATGCATCAATGCAGATGGAGACCCAATACCAGAAAGCCAACTTGACTCACCTCTACACAAAATTCCAGTTGAATTCTTATGGGATGATGAAGCAATATTCACCCACTTGTCAGACCCACACAATCCATGATGTGTAGTCTGGATAACCAAACACGTCCAGTTCAGCAATGACCTCAGCCCAGAAGAACTAGAACATGCAAAGAAATTAGTTGGAGAATATGCTGATATATTTGCAGGCTCACTGAAGGAAGTCTTACCAGTTCCAGGAGCAGTACACAGACTCCACATCCCAGATAGCAAAACCTTCAATCTATGGGTACATCAATGCCCATTAACGCCACCTCAACTGCAATTCATACATGGCAAGATTGACAAATTGTTGGAAGCTGGTATTATTGAACATGCACCCCTGGAACTGGTCAAGTGCTGTCAACACAGTACTTGCTAAGAAGGCCCATGAGCAAGAGGGAATGACCCTAGAAGAACTGCAATACATGGTGAAAGTTCAACAACTCTGCTAGGCTGCAGAGCTAAAGAAAGAAAGAAGTCTCTGACTCTGGTGAGAGAGGAAGGCCTACTGACTATCTAAATTGTTGGTCAAAGTGTGCCAAGCAATGTGTTCAACCCTTAAGGGAAGCAAAGAAAGCAAATATCCATGAAGTGACACCAGGTCAACTCTGGTGGAGTGTGCTGAAGGTGAGGAATTTGGATGGGGTGATGGGGGAAACTAAAGATATGAACTCTTCAGAGCTCCTCTGGATGTGAGTCAAACTCGACCCAAGGGGATTGCCACTGAGAAAGGATTCCTCTAAAGAATTGAGGGGGAATGCTAAGAACTAGCTCTCAACAGAGGGCCTGGTGGAGTGCGAGAGTATGAAGTGTGATGATAGGCACCAAAGCACACTGGATGCGACAGGTATGCGAAAATGTGTGCTCAATATGTGAAATGTGCACTTTGTGGCTGGGCTCTAGACCTCAAGGCGAGTGATACTGATCTTTTACTTGGATTGGTAGGAAATGATGGAGATGAGATGATCCTTTTCAGATCTCAAGCACAAAAATCAACAAAGGTGGTAGTCAATTCAACTATTTGCTGCTGCTCTGAGGGATACTAGTGGAAGGGAAGTAACTAACTAAAATTTACCCAGAGGCATGTGCCTTGTAAGCACGTTCCCAGGCTTTGGAAGTGAATAGGTAGCAGTAAATATTGTAAGTGATGTAACTTAAGTAAAAATAGCAAGGCAATGAGTAATTACATACCATATGTAACTCTGTGATATGTGATTGAAGTAAAAATAGATAGAACACACACAAATGGACCTTGGAGGACAAGGACAGGACATGTGGACGGTTGGCGACAAGGATGCAAAAGTGCATGAAAGTGCATTCATAGTGTGTCTGAAGCATGCCAAATCACATGTCATCACAAATATTGCGCATGTATCACACTTATTGGAGGGTGTCAGTACAGAGGCCAAAATGCGAAAATATGCCTGATATACGGCTGTAGAGGACAGAGTCTCTACAGTGCACAGGAATGTAGAGTGCATAGGAGCATGAAGCATGGGAATATGGTGCATGCAGTGCACAAACATACAGTGGCTCAAAAAACTGTCCACATGTTTTTGCATTTTTTACTATTTACAATATTGTGTGAGAATACATAAAGACCTCAGTGACATGCTGATACCATATTGTAGTGCTGCTTCAGGGCTTTGGATTGAGCACCACATTGTGAGAATCAGAGGAGATATGGTGGAGATACAAGGCTTACAAAATCATGACTCATGCGGACAGTTTTTTGAGCACATATTAAAACTATATAAATCATCATTTATGACACCATAACAGTCATGCCACCATTAAATAAATTATAAAGTGGTGTCATTATGTCATTTTAAAACCATATCTAACTATACAAACCAAAAATTTCCATATGTCATGGTTATATTCACTATGAAAGCCACCCTCCCTGCTCAAAGGGATAATATCCTCTCTCTTTCCTATTCTGGCCTCTCTGCTTGTCAAATTTCCTCTAGAACTGGAGTATCCAAGTCCACTGTGGCCAAGTTCATCAAAGAAAGTCACACAGACAAGGAAAAATTCTGTGAAGGGCATCCATCCAAGCTCACCTCTACTGATAGGAGGGCTATTATTCAACATATCACTACAGGAAAGGCTGATAATGCTGTCCAGGTCACCTATTACATCAATTCCACCATCACATTCCCTGTCTCTTCACACACTGTGAGAAACATTCTCAAGACAGCTCATCTCAGGTCAGTAACAAGGAAGAAAAGGCTCTCCTCTCTATCACACATATGCAGAGAGGACTAGCACCCTTCTTGTTTCACATATATACCTTGCCATCTGACCCAATCCTATTTATTGTGGTCTTATATGATCATATAACATGCTTCCAGTCCATGTAATCCAATTCTGATGGGCTAAGGCAAAGGTTAGTCCTCTCTGCATATGTGTGATAGAGAGGAGAGCCTTTTCTTCCTTGTTACTGACCTGAGATGAGCTGTCTTGAGAATGTTTCTCACAGTGTGTGAAGAGACAGGGAATGTGATGGTGGAATTGATGTAATAGGTGACCTGGACAGCATTATCAGCCTTTCCTGTAGTGATATGTTGAATAATAGCCCTCCTATCAGTAGAGGTGAGCTTGGATGGATGCCCTTCACAGAATTTTTCCTTGTCTGTGTGACTTTCTTTGATGAACTTGGCCACAGTGGACTTGGATACTCCAGTTCTAGAGGAAATTTGACAAGCAGAGAGGCCAGAATAGGAAAGAGAGAGGATATTATCCCTTTGAGCAGGGAGGGTGGCTTTCATAGTGAATATAACCATGACATATGGAAATTTTTGGTTTGTATAGTTAGATATGGTTTTAAAATGACATAATGACACCACTTTATAATTTATTTAATGGTGGCATGACTGTTATGGTGTCATAAATGATGATTTATATAGTTTTAATATGTGCTCAAAAAACTGTCCGCATGAGTCATGATTTTGTAAGCCTTGTATCTCCACCATATCTCCTCTGATTCTCACAATGTGGTGCTCAATCCAAAGCCCTGAAGCAGCACTACAATATGGTATCAGCATGTCACTGAGGTCTTTATGTATTCTCACACAATATTGTAAATAGTAAAAAATGCAAAAACATGTGGACAGTTTTTTGAGCCACTGTATAAAAGACTGATAGATGGTGTGATGTTGTGAACTAAGACTGCTTAATGGAGGCTGATGATGATAGACTTGTGCTGATGACTAGGGTGATGACTGAAGCATGCTGACTGAGGATGATAAATTCTGACTCTAGGTGCTAACTGACATGATGGTGGTTGTTGTATGAAAACTTTTCTAGGCAACAGGTAAGCTGTGCCTAGGCACACTCCCAGGGCTCAGAAGTGAACAGGGAGCACTCTAAGTATGTAAATGATGTAACTAAGGGTCCATGATGAAATATAGTGTCATATAATGCTAAATATGGTCTGATAGTGAGAATAAATGAGAAAGGACTCACTAGGGAAGTGGTTGGACAATGGATGGATGCTCTAGGATGCTGCACAACAAAGGGTGCCCAAGTGTGGGAAGAGCGCACTAAGCATGTGCGCAGGAATGTGTCATGTAGTGTGGGAAAGCATCGCGCCTCTGGCGCATTTTGTGGGAAAGTCATAGATAGTGAGTTGCACACTATACCAATAGTCATGAGTCATAATATGCACAATATACACCTGGAGGAATCTTGTTCTCTACAACAGTAAATGAGCAATGTTTAGCACAAGATCACCCACCAGCATTCATGCTACCAGAACAGGAAGCTGAAGACAGACCAAACAAGGCTGATATGGGAGCAGGACCACAAAAATGGAGAATATGTCAAAACTTTAACAAAGTTAACAAACTCACCATGATAGCACCAATGCCACAAGGCAATATCCATGCAAAGCAATTACAATTTAGTGGACATAGGTACATGTTGGTTTTTTATGTTGAAGGGCAAGGGTATTTTTGGTACCAACAAATGCCCATGGGCCTAACAGGAGCTCCATCAACATTTGCAGAGATGACAGCCACACATCTTCACGACTTCATCACAGATGGAACCATGGAGTTATTCATTGATCTGTGCAGCAGACAGCTATGAGGAAATGATGGAAAAACTTGAGCACATCTTTCAGCAATATTGGGAATGCAACTTGTCACTTTTGCCAACCAAGTGCTGGTTATTCATGACAGAAACAACATTCGCAGGCACCACAATAGGACCAAAGGGTGTACAACCAGACCTAGCAAAACTCATGGCTGTCATATCCCACAATCCGGACTCACATTCCATAATATTCCCACACCTTCTGAGCCTACATCCAGACCCATATCTGACTCATTGCCAGATCCCCTTCCACTGTGTGCTCCACACCTTAGCAGGATCAACTCTGCTCCAGATTTACCCCTGAGCTCCAGACCATTGGATCTCCACTGCTAGCCTGATCCATACCCCCCTGTCCCATCCACCCTATGCACACTCCATCCAGCAAGACATCCAGACTTCACCTCATCTCAGATTCCAGACAATATCCACCTTCTCATATCCTGGTCCTGTATCCACCTTGTCTTCTGGATCCCCAGATCTCCGGACCTCTGGATATTAATGCTGGACCTATTCCCACCCTCTGTCTGATATTCTGCGCCTATCCCCATTTAGACATCTCTGCCTTTCTGGCTTTCAGTTACCTCTTCTTCCGTCTTGCTTATTGATCTTTGTATGAGTCTTCATCTCTGAGTTCATTTAGTTATGTTCCATCTTACTTACTAATGTGTTTCCACATGCTCATACATAGCCCTGCTCCTTTGCTTATTGATCCCCTCAGATATTCTCCAGTATATAACCCCTGTAGATACTCCTGTAGTTTCCTCAGTTTGAATATCAACTTAGACTTGCCCAATCCTCTCTCGGACTTTGGTCCACCTAAGTCTGTCCTACCCATCAGGCCTAGGGATTGATTCCCTAGGCTGGAGCTCTGCCTTTCCAGCACTTACCCTCTTTCTGGACTTAGGTCCAACCCTTGTCTCTCCAACTCTACCTTAGGGTAGTCTACCTCTGTTTGTTTCTACATCAGACTTCATCCAATGTAGCCCCTATTCCTTCTGGACCTCCGGACCTCCTGTCCCTCATACCTCTGGGCATCCTGTCCTTCGGACATTCCATCCTCCTAACCCTTGGACATCCTATCCTCCTGACCTTCAGACATCCTATCCTCCTGTCCTTCATACCTTCAGACATCCTGTCCTTCATACCTTTGGAAATCCTGTCCTTCATACCTCTGGACATCCTGTCCTTCTGTCCTCCATCCTCCTGTCCTCTTGTCCTCTTGTCCTCCTGTCCTCCTGTCCTCCAGACCTTCAGACCTCCTATCCTTCCATCCTGTTTCCTGTAGAAGTATTACCTCACAGTGGGAACTCTCCTGAGCACTTCCTGCATTCCTCCAGAACTCTCCCACGCTCCTCCAGACATTTCCTGCACTCCTCCAGAAGTCCTCTAGCACTCTCCACCAGAGTAGCCAGCCTCCAGAAGTCCTCTGGACTTCATTGGACCATCATTGGACCTCATCTGAAATGAAGGGCCCATACTCAGGTAAGGGGCACAGCGTACAAGCTGAGGCCAAGCCCCCCTGAGTCAGTCTTTCTCCCTTGAGCAACATGGTTCTTAACAATGGCAATCATCAAATAGGAATAACTACCAGATGCATTGAATTTAGAATTGTTTTTAGGACTAACAGGTCACTTTAGGGATATTATACAGAGTTATTCAATGAGAGAAGGGCCTCTATGCAACCTAGTGAAAGCAGCACCACTCACAGTCCCATACACGAAGAACAGCTACTGACAAATTCTATGGAGCTTCAAACTGTGGGATCTATGGGTAGACAAACATACCACAGCTTTTTTAGACCTCAAAGCAGCACTAGTTTCAAAACCAATCTTGCAAGCCCTGAAATATGACAGGTCAAACTTTGTCATTACCTCATATGGATGTGCTGAAGGATTTGCTGCAGTACTATCACAATATTCATGCACCAAGAGTCCATCAGGGAAATAGACTGAAAGACTACATCATATCACCTTTGCATCGAAGTGCACATCCTCAATGGAACAGAACTACAAGCCATTTCTACTGGAGTTCACAGCATTAATGTTCCCCCTTGATAAGTTCTCTGACATCATATGGGAGTTTCCAGTCAAAGTTGAAACTGACTGCCAAGCACTGAAAGACATTCTCATTAGCAACAGACTCAATGCTGCACATAGAAGATGGAGGGATGGCATCCTTGCACACAACATCATCAACATAAGGCACATTCCCAGGAAACTCAATATAATCGCCAATGGACTCAGCCACCAGTGAGAAGGGCATCCACAAAATATTGGACTGCTGGATGGTAGTGAATGGACTGTCAGTGAAGATTTGGAAGCACAGTCAGGACTAATCAACAACTTACTACAGATATCCACAGAAGTTGAAGACCCCATCATGTCAAGCCTATGGCAACACTTCACAGAGGAACCAGTTTTCCTAAAGGTAATAGAGGCCATACTTCAAGTTGATCAAGGTAAGGAGGTAAGGAATTGCAAGAAGGCACAACACATATCTTCACAGTACATAATCAAGGAAGGTAAGCTATGGTGATTGTGAGAAGAAATGGCAGTGCAAGCATGAAGTCAAGTGGAGTGCATTACACACACAGAAGCTAAAGAGTTAGCAGTCAAGCAACATAGCAAAGGAGGGCATTGGGGACAAGATGCCATCAAAATTCCCTAACAGACCACATTTACAGTTCAAAACTTGATGCATCAATTCTGACAGCCATCAGCAACTGCACAAAATGCAAGAACTTCAGTATGCCACACTTGTTGAACCCACCATCATCCATTCAAGCTCTTAGTCAAAGACTACCTCACATTACCTAAAGCTAAGGGATTTCACACTGTAGGAGTGTATCTTGACACATTCTCACAACATGTGTAGGCATTTAAGTACAAGATGGCTGGTACCACAAAGAGCATGGTAGATAGCCTGGGACACATCTTCCAGGGCTTTACCACATCAGAAACATTCATGTCTGATGGAGGTCAACACTTCAACAATGCAGCAGTGAAAGGTTTTCATGCTAAGTGGTCCTGTAACACTCACATTGTGGCAGCTTACTTGCCATGGATCAATGGTCTAGTAGAGGGCACAAATAAGATTCCCCTTCATGTACTGAAATGAATGTGTGCACTGAATATAGGGGAGGACAATGAAACCCTCACATGGGATAATCTCCCTCTCAACTGGCCCAACCATTTGGATGATGCCATCATTGCACTCAACCACTGCATCCTCCCCACATTGAAATTTTCACCAAAAGAGCTGCTATTAGGGCAAATTGTCAACACCACCCCACACACAGATCTTAGCAACAGTGCATCAGCCACACATGTGTTGGACATAAACACACACATGGCATACATGGCACAGCAGCAACTCAACAGGTATGACACCACAGTAAGATACACACTCAAGTGAAAAACAGCATTTGATAAAAGGGTCCTTGAATGCAAACTGGGTGAGGTTATATTCCATCAAGGGCAACTAATCCAATTCTACCACAGCAGTCTTGATTATACATTTGTAGCCAAGCACAAGCTAGTACCCAAATGGTCAGCACCCTATCAAATCACAACACATCTACACAACTCATACAAGATAGAAACCATCAACAGAAACACAATACCAGGAGAGTTCCATGCTCAACATCTACGAGCATTTAAGATTTCATGGGGAGACAAACAGAGCATAATCTTGTGCCACAGCAAGTTGTGCCAGTTGGCTTGGTGTGTTAGAGCCCAATGAAAAGTTAGTAAAAGCTTGAATAAATAGTATGTGGTTGTATTTGGTTCCTGGCTATTAGGATTAAGGCTCTCTACACACCAACTAGTTTGGAGTTTGTTCCAGCTACTGTGAGTGTGAGGGGAATAAGGTTGTGCTGAGTTTCAATTGTTCACGTGATTTCAGATAGTCTAGTAAGCCGGTTGGGAAGGAGCCTTGGTAATAACCTACAGCAAAGTGATGCTGATTGCTGGTGATTGTCGATTATTGGTGCATAGACGCACGTGACGATGGGACGCGTGCTAGTAGAGTATGACTGACAGGAATTCAAACCTTATATACTTGCTTGCATTGTATCACCTATTCCCTCACTCCATTCCATCGAGATTGATGGGGCATCTGTGTTTTTTCATTCTCTCACTGCGAGCAAGTAGACACTAACGCATTACACTAGTGTTTACCAGTGTCTAGGTGCTCAAGTCTGTTCCATCGAGATTTGGGTCTTCACCAGTGCCTAAATTTAACATCGATAGTATGCGTCTGATATTTCCATCAATGAGCTAATGATATTCTCTCTAAATACTCGTCCAAGCTAATTACGCCAATTAACATCAGTGGTCTACAAATGATATTGAAAACGTATGCCACAACCCAAGAGAAAATACGAAAGCGCAAGATTACTGTAGTGTACACATTAACATGATCGTTAACGGCGCCACCATGAATCTAACCCGAAATGAAATTGCATGCTCAAATGGCTAGAGACGCAAGATTGAAGTAATGATCCACGACCAATCCTGCACAAACCAACGCTGCGCCATGACGACCTGCCTGTAGTACGATAGGATATCAGAATCAGCTCGTGATGATATCAGTTCAACGTACTGTAAATTTCTCCCAGCTGTCTTTAGGATCATTATGATCAAATGACCATATGTGCCAGAGACAGAGGAGGAAGGGCGCAATGACACTCATCACGTAGAACGGGAGGTGCTGGTCGTTCAAGTACCCGGCCCACATGAGACACGCAAAGAAAATCACACCGAATACGCTCAATGCCAGACGAATGCCATCGCCAAGACGGACCGCCATAGACTTAACTCCAGCCTTTTCGTCGTCCTTCTTGTCCTGAGATGAGTAATTAACACCCATGTTTCCATGTAGAATTAAATGGACTAGTTACCTGACACGCGTAGATAGTGTCGTAAAGACACGTCCAGCTAGGGATGCACCGTCAGCCCCTCGAAGAAAAAAACGCCTTGCTGGCACTTACCAGCACGACGCAACAGCGACGTTCAGGATCATACCCCAATCGAACTGGCCCGTAATGGCCACCCACGTGAATGGGACGGCCCAGCTAGCAGCAAAACCTTGGAACTAGATAAGACGGTAAACAAATTTGGAGTTCGAAAAAACCGTACCGAGGTACAAAGACGGCCAATACATCCAACGCTTCATCAGCGGATACGTCCCGCCACAGGCAGGGAGTCCAACAAGACCAAGTGTGAGACTAGAGCAGCTTATCAGAGATATCTTGATACTAGTTGAATGGCCTACTCACGCCGTGGGGCCAGCAGTTGAAAACATGTAAAAGATGGCAGCAACGAGCACAAACAGAAGAACCGAGGCCTCTGTCATAGTGACAGCTCCAGACGCGATCGGTCGGCCTTTCGAACGTTCTGATTGAACAGCATCAAGAGATTGGTGACAGTCAGGACGGAATTGACATACCAACTTTGCGATCAAAGTCGCGATCAAGCATATCATTTATGACACAGCCCGCACTATGTACCAGCGTGCCCAACAATGCATAGAACAAAGTGTTCATGACGACTTCATTCATGGGTAATGCTACATGGTATGATGCTGCCAGGGAGCCCCACGCTAGGTACGATGAATTAAACCAACAAACAATGTCCCGCATGCACCTCCTGACTCACCAAAAGGCCAGAACATGAAGTCGGACCCCACTGGAAACCAGTGAATCCTGGTGAGCTCGGCCAATGCTCTTGCCTTGGAGGGCATTGTGACAAGTGTGCAAGGAGGTAAAAAAAAAAAGTGGAATGGAGGACCAGGTACACCAGCCGTGCTCATTTTATATGCCTACATGAGCGCTTGGAAAGATGTTTTCGAATATGCTGTAACTTAAGGCGAGCTTCTTGACAAATATTCCAAAATACGTTCAACTTGAAATTGACCGGATTCGGATCCTTAACGGGTGCCACTGGATTCGCTTCATGTTCGCCTCGCATCTTTGTTTGATAAGGACCAGAAAAGCATTGTGTGATGGCTGGTGAGCATAAGTCGGTCCTATTTGTAAACGTGAGGTAAGTACATCATCACAAACAAATGTGCGCTCATGATGTTCCGCGAGACTCGACTGTGACTTTGATTGCACAGGTCAATAATTCCCTGTGCCAACCAGCCGCTCAACCCACATGAAGTCTTTGCTGGGGGGAAATGGTTTCATTTCAGCCAATTGGACCAAAATTTGCCTTCCCCCCTTCCTGTAAATGGGACGATATTTGATATCATTGATAAGGGCACAAGAGAGCCTAGGTCAAGATAAGATTCTCGGGACACAGGAAACATGCAATTTCGGCTTATGCAGGACGTACGACAGTCCTGGGATCACTTCGGCAGGGATTGGTGGTTTAATGCGGATCTATCGATAAGGTATACGAGCACCGCATGCCTGATGGATTAGAGAGGGTCGTATGTTGGCGATGATGGATTTATGTACTGGATGCCGGGAGTGGCATCTTTGATCTCGCATGGGGGCAAGCCAAGTGAATATTTTCCAACATACTAGAGAAAATGGGCCTTGCTGGGAGTTCACGGCATGACAACTGGTCCATTCAACACTGCCCAAATTCCGTACGATCGAATCAGCATCTAGCCTGTCAAAGGAAGATCGAACTAGGAGCTCGATTGAAGCGCTGTTTGATTAGCACTATCCTATTCCAGTCAAGAAAGTATTGTGGGTACTTACGAAGGAGATAGATTGTACAAGGCCGCGGCGGCAGGAGATGACCTATAATGACCCTAGTGTGGGAACGAAGGAATGGCGCTCTTCGATCACGTAAGGTTACCCAGTATTTCTTCAAAATTCAGTGGTCTGCGAAAATTTGAAACATGGCCAGGATTTGTGGGTAACCGGGCAGGTGCAACACTTCGCAGATGGGCGGTTAAAGACTATTTAATAGGGATACTCAATTCTAAAATGTCGTTGTCGCTTGGGACGCTCACACCGTAACCTATGCTACGCGCGTCTAGACTCTAAACGCGTAGTACGGCACGCAGCGCCAACAACTTGAACTTTACAAATTATCTCAACCCTTGTGACACAGCAATCTATAGCGATATATCGGAAGTGTATTATTATATTCATATACATACTGCATAGTACCAGGCATACTCTATGGAAAGGGTCAGAAAAGGTTTAGGAACACTGCTGATCAGAGGTTTATGATAGGTTGGATTTTAAGACTGCAATTGTTTCAAAGGCGCTGTGCGCCGTCACGCGCAAGGTTTAGGCACGAGTATGATGTGTTTAGCAAGGCTTGGCACTCGGTACCCGGTGCTCGCCGAAGGGTCCTACTACGTACGATATTTTAGAGTTGAGTATCCCCATTGATTTATTAAACATATTGACCCTGTTATCATCCGGGTCTTTCTCGGTTCCTTTGAACGACTCAAATAAACAAAGTTCGGACTCGACGCGTACGAGAGTATCACATCACTGTGCCTAATTTAGATGCAAAAATCCTGGTAAAGGCAGTGGCTTCGTTCGGATGTTGTGTTATTTGTATCTTAGCGTGTGGCATATTAAGGAATACAATAACATGATGGATAGTCTTGTACAAGGGCACACATCGCACAACCGCGAAGCCTGCTCGTGACCGACGACCGTAAAATAAAGCGCGCCTTGAGTCGCTGGAGCAGGACGAGAGCAAAGAGTTTGGTGCGGTGAAGTGCGTATGCCATCAAATGGGAGAGTTATACTAGAAGCAGGGGGGGTACTCTGATAAAAAGATGGGTAAAAAGCATATAGCCGCGAAGCTTGCGGCTCGTGGCCGTAAAATGGGCCAGAGGGTCTTGTTGTAGGTTGGTTAGACTGAGGGTTGGGTGGCACTTAGGCTATCATCATTCACATAGTGCACCAACAAGAGTACTGAACTGCGAGACGGGAAGTGGAGTAGAACGAGTGAGTCGTCAAACTCGCTAGTCACGAGTGCAGTGATATAACTGTGTATAGTACGCCGCGACCACAGACACAGCTCCGGCACTCCTCTAATATCCGGTTGAAGGGCACAAGCATGCAGGATGGCACTGGCCTGAATGGTATGGTTATTCGGGACGCTGGTCGCTGCTGATGCGTAACGTAATGTTGGGAATCGCAGGGCTGGTGTCTATTGCCTACAGGTTGTGCCCTGGGTTTCGAGTGACATGGCGGCGCTGCGATACTATGGGCTAAATCACTGTTAAGAATGGAATGGTGTAATAAAATGCATACCTTGAGTCCTTGACGAGTGATACTTCTTAGGTACTATGAGTGGAATCACGATCACGAGTGCCAATGCTCAGTGACGCGTGAATATCGATGTGCTCTGTACTATTCGGTCGTCAAAAGCTCGTCCTCCAATAACACCACCCAGAAGTGTCAAGTTCACGCCGTCATGGTTGACATTGCGGTTGAGCCTGCTCATTGCCGTTCGTGGTGGCCAGATATGTTACAAAGTGTTGAAAAAAGGAGAGCTAATACAATAAAAATTCAAGTCAACATGTCGAAGATGCCACAAGGAGAATATCAAACCGACAAGGCTGAAACTGAAGTTAAAAGAGGAGTTGAAGCCAAGGTCTGCCAGGCGTCCTTTCGCTGTAAATTATGACGTGAAGGGTGTCCGGACATTATTTGCTCCGAGTCAAAGATGATAACAGGGTACGTACAACACCCGGGTATGTGGAAATTGTCCGATCACTGTTCAAACGTTCAAACGTTCACGCGCACGTTCCAGCCTATCTTCCATCCGAGTCCGATGGACTTCTCATGACTTCTGATTCGGACCAATGTCAACTACATTTAGAAAGTTTTCATAACTCCGCGCTTCGACTGCAACTCGACTTGTCCGTGGTTATATAAGGCCCTGAGCTTCGCTTACTCAGCTGCAGGCATCTGTAAGTTAAAATAGACGAGGACAGAAGTCTTTGAACAAAGCCCGTGAGTTGAAGTACTCGATCAACTGTTTGACGCATCCTGTCACTTGTGCTGTTTCACAGCCTCTGGTATATGTTGATGGTTTCCATGCATGATGATGGTGATCACCGGCAGTCTTTGTACTAGACTTCCCAACTTGATGATGATGATGATGATGATTTACAAAAGTAGCTACATATCGTGAGCACTCTCGGCGGCCTGTCGCTCTAGATCTAATAACAGATAAAAGCGGCTAAGTGGATTTTGCATGTTCTAGTCCATCAATATGAAGTAAGGCTCAACAATGTTGGTTGCTATAATTTTAATATACTCACTTTTCCAAAAAAAAAAAAAAAGTGAAGATAGCTGTAAGATTTTCTTAAAGACTTTATGTACATAAATCCGGTTGTTGCTTATGATTCTGAGTGAAATTCCGTTCATTACAAAAGCAAGCGCTTGTACACAATATTGGCACTATTTTTTCCTCATTCAGTGACGCAAGCAAACAGACTCAGTGTATCCCGTCAATGTTTCACGCGTGACAACACAGTATAGAGTCGACCATGCGCAAAAGGATCAGCTCTGAAATCCAGAAGTACTGTTTTTGACAAAGTCAGTCCTTAGCATCCATTGAACAGTTGCGTAAGCAAGTATCAAGGAAAAGTGTTTACGATTCACTGTCCAGCTCCAGCGATAGGTATTGAATGTAAAGGTAATCCGCGAAATGCAGTAGCTTTCGAGGTTGTCCAGTAGCCAGACTTCGATGAATCGAGGGTAGAGGGCTATTATGCGTGCTCTTGCATTTCTAACTAATCCATTTTCGACAGAGAGATTGCGCCGTATTATGCAATTGACCTTCAGGTCCAGGGGGATCGTCGAGAATTTTATCACCAAATTCGTCAATAAATAGATTGCGTGGTGAGACAATGGTGAGAGGAAAACGCGACCGAGGCGTGCCTGAGCATCTACAAGTATGTGTGGTGGAAAAGGAGTCCAGAGAGCGGTTGGCGAATCCTAGGTTTCAGCGATCTTGAGCAAGCAACAGAGCCGGATCAACAAATAGAGCAACTTAAGACCAAACAACTTTGGACCAGCTTTCGAGGGGCCCCCGCGACACGTCCGGATCCCCCCCCCCCTTCGCCACCCCAACCACACGCTCCGGAAGGGGTTGAGGAAACGTCATCAGATGGAGGGTCTGCCACGACATTGTCACCAGGTCCTAACACGATGTCTTTGATGGAAAGGATACGGCGCTGATGCTCGATGCGTAAAATGGTCACCTACCTCGCACTATGACGTGCTTAGAAGCAGAGGTAAGGAGTTTTGGGCAGCCGAGAATAAGCTTGTGGATAATAACAACGAACATGTGCGTGAATATTTTACTGTGGTGCAAAAACGTATTAGGAGATGTCCATGTCAAAACCGTGATCTTGTTTCAGTATCGGAATAACTGCCTCGAGCAACTTTCCCACCTATAGTATGGTGAGAATAGGCAATGCACGATTTCCATCTCTGAGAGATTGTAATTTCTATGAGAATCGTGTGAGTGATGTAAGGATGCCGCGAAGAGCTGGAAAGGAACGGACATCATTGACATATAGATATAAAAAGTGAGTAGCCGCGCGGCGGGAACGGCGGACCGATGGAGGCTTGTCAAGTTGTCTCACATCACGACATTCATAAATCTAGAGGTGCGCCGCGGGAAGGGGGGAGCACAGGGGCCCCCTATGACTAGACAGTCAGTACGTAGAGTAATACTCTCAAAGACAAAAACTTGAATGTTTTTTTTTAAAAAAGAGTGGCGGCACCGTCGTCGTTCACTGCTGAACCGATCATGGTGCGAGCATGCATGAGATAAACGCCATCCTCGACAGAAGCTGTATTAGCTCCAAAGATAAAACGATGACGGCTGAGTGTTAAGTCACCGTCAGGCAAAGTAATGTAACCGTCGTATTCTCGATAACATTTGCTCTCATATTGATACCTCGACACATTTTTGAACACCGACTAAACCATGGAAGGTGCAGGTGGCAGCCTTGTTCGGCTGATAGTATCGTGAAAGTGGAAACAAAATTGAAGAGCAACTTGAAGAGGAATAGATCGCAGCACACCGAGCCGCCGATGTTAGACAGGATTTCCACTGGACACTCTTTGGAGCTGCAAAGATGGTGCTTTTGTGTTTCTTACACTGTAGCATGAAACGATGAGAACGGGATAGAATGTGATGAGGAACACAGTGATGATGATCCACTGATCACGGTGATGATGAATATAGACGAAAGCGTGAGACTCCTCGGTTGGAGGGAAGGGAAGCCCTTTGAATTTACACACTATCCCGAGCTCATCGTCGAAAGAGAAGCCAGCCAGCCACACGCTAGTACTTGGCCAGGCCGATTGATGAACCTAAGCGTCATTAAAGATTTCAGTCTTTGACAACCTGCTGGTAGACAGTCTAGTCAACGGTGCCTGCGTACATGTACTTACATACAAAAAATGAAATGGATTTCGGAGAAGTCGTTGAGCGTCTTCAACGACGAGCAGGACTTGTTTTCAGGTTTTCAAATTCGAGTACACATGAGAATGTAGGAAGAGAGCGGTGCCAGCATGGAACTCGCCGATCCTGAGAAACTGACGCTGCCAGAAATCCCGTTGCTTGTTTGAGTCCGTTACCGTGTCTTTCTCACTCCTCCTCGTCGTCAAGCAGCACGAGCTCACAGAATTCCGATTGCGCGCCGTCGTCCACTTCAACGTCTACAGGGACATACAACGTCGACGCTGTTTTAACGTGGACCGCATCACGACGACCTCCAAATAATTATACTGGATCACACTCATTTTTAAAGTTTCTCTTTGACCGAGCAACACAACACATTACCGTTACCAGCAGTCTACGAAAACTGGAATCGTCGGTTCTCGATGCCCAGCATATTCTCGCGGGCCCGCACTACTTCGATACCAGGCAAGAAGCGCTCGAGTGGCAATCAAGACGCACCTTATGACGAGTTTGGACGTGTAAATAGTAGGAATTCTGCCAAAGATGTCACTAGTGGCAGGCATACCCCTCCTAGTACGCTCGTGAAACAAAAGCCACGGAACCGAACCCTCAGTACTCCCGAGACAGAACCATTCGCTCACATCCCTGATGGGTCTTTTCTCCCTTTGAATTTGGAACCCAAAGATATCGACCACGAGCAGCAAGAGCATGATTACGGATACTTGTCTTATCAGCGACACGTTGTATTAGGTCTTGATGAAGTCGCACGCCTCGTGGATGTTGTGGCCAGCGAGCTAGGCACCAGAGCACTGACCACTCCATTTATTTTTTCGACTCTGGCGCTTGATGTCTCTGCTAGCTCTGTTAGGAGGCTTGTCAGAGCATTTTTGGAAACGTGTACGGGCGGAATCGATGCGGAACACCGTTGGAGAGAGGAAGCCAGACTCGCAGGTCCGCATGAGCTTGGCATGTGCATACGGTGGGGACTTGCCAGAGTAGTCAGAGTCGTTGGTGGACAGGCTGTGAGAGGCCTCATTGCTTGGGACCATTATACAGAGTTCCGAGACTCCGAAGCAAGTGAGCGTCCTTTCTGTCCTTTTCCATTTCACCCTCACCCTTCACTTTACATTGCAATCACTCTTTCACATTAAACGCCCACTTCATCTATTGGCGCTCACATTATATTAAACGACCTTACTAACTTTACTGTAGCACAGAACTATCCCCCGAAACACTTCTCCACCTTCCTCCCACCTCTTCCCTCCACTCTGCGCTCGATCCTACTCACTCTGCTAAGCCTGCTCATTCGGTTCACAGCGCACAGCGCCAGCTCTGGACACACGCCTCCAACCCTCTCCCCCTTATTCGGTCCTTTGCTATTCGGCCTCGGTCCCGCTACTCTCGCATTCCATCACACCTATATCCACTACCTCCGCGCTGTTAACGCCACCGAACATCTCCTTCTTTCCTTCATCCGTTGGCAATCTACATCTGACCTTGGTGTTCCTACCCGGCTCAAAGAATGGATTCGCTCCTATCCTTCCACCCTCCCCGCCTTGCACCACTCAGCCAAGCATGAGCGTCCACAAGCACGCAGGGGTGCACGTACGGTGCGTGTCGTGAGCGTAAGACGTAATGTACGGATGTATAGCCCGGATCTAGTGAACACTGCTGCAAGCTGGGCACATCGGTCACATGGACATGGCCTAGCGGGATCAAAGGAATGGGAAAGGATTGCCCCATCTTGGCTCAAACAGTCTCCGAGATACTCAGAAGCATACAAGAAGCGCATGGACCTACCGTCCCATGTGCACCCGTACACCGGCCCCAGTATCACCCCAGCATCTGCGACTAACAGCACTTCGTCTTCTCTGTCTGATGACAGGGATGCTGGAATGGGCTTGGGACTTCGGGAGGGCGAGGAGAGGTTTAGGAGCCTTACAGATTTGAAGTGGGGTGAATTTGAGATGATGGGATTCGGGACGGTCGCTACGGATGAAAAGAAGTTGCAATTTGATCTGACGGAAAGTGCACGCACGGTACGTGTAACATTCATGCTAGGTTCTCGGAAATGCTTACCACTCTGTCGACATATAGGCCCGTGCTGCAAAACGCGCTACCCTCACCTGGACCGATTTCTCTACAACCGGCTTCACACGCACAGACGCACCTTTAAGCGCTACCCTCCAATTTAGCACGCCTCTCACTCACACAATCTCCTCGTGGCCCTCGCACAATGCCGATCTTACCAAAAAGCTCAAGAAGACCGCTAGAACCTTGCCTGCTTTTGGTTGGGACACAGAGCCTGTCCTTGGCACGGAAGAAGTAGTGGAAGAGGCGTTTGTGGACGTATTTTGCGATTTGGTTTGGGGAGGGGGTTGGCGGGAGGAAGTTTGCGGGATCCCGAGTGCAGAGGGACCCACAACAGAAGTCGAGAGGGAGTGTAACTGGGCATTGGTGGGTGCTTTTTCTTCTTTATCTTATCTTTCCCTTCTCTTTTGCTGACCCAGCGCTTAGATTGAATTCAAGTCTCTTCCGATATCCGCATCTATATCCTCTCCCTTACCTACGGCTGGTAGTGGTCCTGATCCAAGAACGAGCACAACGCTCGTCTTGTTTGAGGAGTTTGTGCCTCTAGAATACCGCCAGCAGCTTGCTAAGGATAGCGGCGGGAAGCGAAGGCTGCCGTTTCTGTTCATGTCCCCTAATAGTGAGTAGTCATTTCCTTTTCAACGTTCAAACCTTTCTTCGTTTTGATAATTTCCTACCTTGTCCTCTCTTTTATTCCACCCGGATACTCCTTGCCAATTACAACTAATCGTCTTCCACAACCAGGCAAATCTCGCCCATGGAAACCTGCTGCTACACTCAATGGACGTCCCTACGTTGTTGGCCACGTACCTAAGAGCCCGTCATATCGCGAAGTCGAATTTGAGGGACTACTGAGATCAAATGGGAGCAAGGTTCTTTCACTAGACAAGCCCGGCGTTTCAGGTAGCGGGGTTCCGATGTTGTCCGGCACAGCAGGGGTCCTTTCTCCCACAGCTTCAGACGAACGACCCTCTACCCCACGCCCAGCCCCTCCCACTCGACCAACTGTGACTATCTCTTCGCCGCTCTATGCTCGGCCAAAAGACAACGACAAGCCGCCAGTGCCGCCCACAAAAGACAGGGACAGAAACGCAAAGATCGAGCGCCGAACCTCCGATTCACCCATCTCCCCGACATCTGCACGCAAGCTTACCTCGCGCTTTCGCGTCCACCCCAGTTTTCGCCGCTCAGGGGTCGCCCCTTCTGAATACGCAGAGGCCATAGTGGATTTTGAAACGAGGCTGGCGAGCTACTCAGATGATGAGCTGAATAACATGTCATCTTCATCTGCAGGAGGGAGAAACAGGGAGGAGAGAGGCGCTCGAAGGACGATGCGTGGGTGGATATCCTGGTCGCGACACACGGCCGGCGGATGGGTGGGCAGGATGCGGATATTCGCCCGTTCAGCGCGCGCGGGAAGGGCATGCAAGACCCGGAAATAGCGAGCCACGAGGTAGCACAAGTGCTTGCCGGCGTGGCGCTTGCGCAGTTACCGTCAAGCGATGATGAGCCTGAGCCAATACCTGAGCCCACCGTGGCGCCAAGCGTAATAAGCGATGATGTGGATGTGGACAGTGTAATGTCGTATCCAAAGACGATGACGTCCAGTGTGCCGAAACGTTTGGGGTACTTTGATCTGCATCCGGAACGCAGGCCTGGACCTTCGCCAAGACCAATGAGCTTTGGTGAGGATTCAGATGGAGATGAGGTGCGCTATGGAAGCCCCGAGAGACCCCCGCCGTTGAAGTTTCCCATGCCTGCAAACACCGATACAAGTGCTTACCCCCAGCCCCTGCGAGGCTCGATGGACACCGAAGAAAGCGACTATGCACCAACTTCCACACATTCCCTCCAGCTCGATGCGCCGGATTTGGATTTGGTGTACGAAGACCACCGCGCAACTAAGGATAAAGAGGGCAGTTACTCGGGGACAGGAATTATGACTATGCCGCAGCTTATAGCTGTGGCACCCGTGACACCCGAGAAGGGAGAAAAGGATAAGGAGAAGAGCCGGACGGCTGCGCTGATCGAAATGTACCGCGAGCGCGAGAAGAAGTCGTCCACGACTAGTCCCGTGCCGATCTCCAGACTCCCCGTGTGTTCGACATTGTTACATCCTCAAATGAAGGAGTCGCCGTTACCACCCGTGCCTGTGGTTGAGCTAGAACCTGTTGTAGTGACCCCCGCGGAGGATGTTACCGAAGAGCCTGTGCGCACGGAAGGCTCGCAGGGTGAGGAACTTCTGCAGCCTCAGAATTTGTTGTACGAGGGGAACGGGCGGGATAGTCCTGCTAGGTATGTGCATGGTGCACCGTTGCATAATGTGATGGAGGAGGAAGAGGAGGAGTGAGTGATTATAGCCTTCACCTCCTTGATCACCCACGCAGGCCTTTCTTCCCTTCGCCATCGCCATTGTTGATCCAAAAGCCAATCTAGCGAGGAATGCACCATGCAACTCGTCTTTCTATCATGTGTACCTGAACACCTACGTGTATATGAACCATCCATACCAGTCATCGTCCCAACACCACTGACATCCTATTCTAAATACCACCGCCGTTTCCTAGATTTCTTTCGATACCAAATCTTGTCCAAGCGTTGCAAAGAAGGCACGTCAAATCTGGCCGATACCGTATCTTGAAACTGGTCGACTGGACTCTGGAATATTTCTCTATTCAACAGCATACATACACATTCTTTTAAAATTGTTCCCCCAATCCTGACCTTTCGCTAGCGCATGCTAATATTCCCGGGTTTGTCTCTATAGTCGTAGCCCTCCCCTTGTCCCTATGTTGTCCCCCTTGTTTGCCCTGTTTTATAGTGGAATTTATTTGATTTATGATGCTTAATGGATAGAGTGACTGCGGGGCAGCGGCCCTCCGATCCGCGAAGTGGCAATTCACCTGACCTCGGTCACTAGATTAAGACTAGTTATCTGCGGCTCCTGCTATGATTTTCAAAGGACCATCCCAACCCACTAGTTATTACTGTGTTTCTGGCTCTTTTATTCTACGAGCATGATTGGGATTCCCGACAGATCCATTCGCATCTGTGCAGACAGAGGAGGGACGTTTTGTGATGTTCATGCGTAAGGCCAAGTCGAGATTCTCAATTGCCTTCGAAGCTAAGATAGAACAGATCGTATCCTGACCCAGCAAATGCAAACGAGCGGAAAGACATCGTCGTCAAGCTCCGTGCGTGTCCTCAGGTACATATTCTCTAGCTGCTTAATTCCCCTGCAGTGTCACAGGACACAGCCAATTACGGTGATGCACCGACGGAGGGTATCCGCAGGGTGCTTGAGATCGCGACAGGAGAGACGATCCCCCGTGGGTCTGTGCTTGACACTAGCAAGATTGGTCCGTGCTACTCCTCCTGACACGTTCAAGTCCACTTATCCTGCGTACAGATTACATTCGTTTGTCGACGACAGTGGCGACAAATGCGCTGCTGGAGCGCAAGGGACATCGTCATGCGTTACTCATTACAAAGGGGTTCAAAGACCTCCTGCTCATCGGGAATCAGTCACGCCCACGCATCTTCGACTTGAACATTCGCCGTCCAAATCCTTTGTACTCTGAGGTCGTTGAGGTGGACGAGCGCGTAACTCTCGTGGGGTACATATCAGATCCCAAGTCAGAGGAGAACGCTATTCAGTGGAGTGATGATGGGTCGTCCATTCAAAGAGGCTATAGGGGTCCAGGATGGGATGGGGAGGGTGATGCTGAAGGTCCGGGAGATATTGTTCGAGGGATCTCAGGAGAAGCAGTGAGGATCTTGAAGAGACCAGGTGCGCGTCTTACAGCATTTATAGCATTATGTTTGTTGATAACGATTTCTAAGACCTGGAGCTTGTGAGGCGCGACCTACAGCGATTGTACGACGCTGGATATCGCTCCCTCGCGATCGTCCTTGTTCATTCTTACACTTTCCCCGAGCATGAAATACAGATTGGCAAGCTCGCACGGGAAGTCGGGTTCGCCCAGGTCTCGGAATCCTCGCAGTTGCTGCCCATGATCAAGATGGTGCCTCGTGGTGTATCGTCCACGGCGGACGCGTACCTCACCCCTATCTTGCGAGAGTATCTAGATGGGTTCTTTTACAGTTTTGACGCAAAGTTGAAGGATGGACGGATAAAGAGTCCCCGTGTGGAGTTCATGGGTAGTGATGGGGGACTTTTAGACCTTAATAACTTCTCGGGTTTGAAGAGCATTCTAAGTGGCCCGGCAGGAGGCGTTGTGGGGTATGCACTGACGAGCTGGGACGCAGACAGGAAATACCCCATCATTGGGTATATTATATCATTTATTCTGTATTCTCAGCCTGGCTTACCCACCTGCTCTACAGCCTTGATGTAGGGGGGACATCGACTGATGTATCTCGCTTTGACGGCCGTTACGAAGTAGTTTACGAGACGACAACCGCCGGAGTCACTATTCAGTCTCCACAGTTGGACATTAACACTGTCGCAGCTGGTGGAGGCTCTTGCTTGACCTTCCGAAACGGCTTGTTTCTCGCAGGACCCGAAAGCGCTGGTGCACAACCAGGTCCAGCCTGCTACAGGTATGTGCAAACTGAAGGTAGAAGTCTTTAATTGAATTCGCACCCAGGAAAGGCGGTCCGCTAGCGGTTACAGACGCCAACTTGCTCCTAGGTCGCCTCATCCCAGACTATTTCCCAAAAATATTCGGAAAATCAGAGAAGGAGCCTCTCGACTCAGAAGCATCACGCGTAGCCTTTGAGAAGGTCGCGAAAGAGATCAACGAAAGTCATGAAATGAACCTTGGCTTGGATGACATTGTAGACGGGTTGGTACAGCATGGTTATTCATGGTGATATACACTCATACTTGAGGTTAGGTTCATCAAAGTTGCCAACGAGACGATGTGTAGACCCATTCGTGCACTAACGGAGGCGCGGGGATACTCGACAGGAAAACATGTGTGCGTATGGTGTCTATCTCGTACCTCTGTTACTCTTATATACTTGTTCTCAGACTCGCAAGCTTCGGTGGTGCAGGTGGTCAACATGCCTGCGAGATTGCAAGTTTGCTTGGCATAAAGACCATTCTCATCCATCGATACAGCTCCATTTTGTCTGCGTATGGACTGGCATTAGCAGACCGGCAAGTGTCTATCCAGCAGTGCTATTGATTTCGTTCCTGAACTGAAGTCAACAGAGCATACGAGCTTCAAGAGCCCTCATCAACGTTCTACTCTGCGCAGACACGCCGGTACCTCACCGTCCGACTTGATAAACTCACGAGTGACGTCAAGGCTGAGCTCAAACACCAGGGATTTGAAGACGACCGCGTGAAAGTCGAGCGGATGTTGAACATGCGGTTTGAGGGCACTGATACTGCGCTCATGGTTCTCCCTAACGAGAATGACGGCGACGGTGCCGAGGACTTTGAGGCAGCGTTTAGGCGCGTGTACAAGGCAGAGTTTGGCTTCCTGCTTGATACCAAAAGCATCATCGTGGACGACGTGAAGGTAAGTACGATCCCAAGTGACTTCAGGGTTCCGGGTGAACATGTCCCCAGGTTCGTGGCATCGGAAAGACCTTTGACCAACTCGGGGAGTCCGTCTACTCGGAGGTAGATCGGCTTGAGAAGCATCCCGTCACACGCGGTCGAGCGGATTCGACATATAGCGTATACTTCGATAAAGTCGGCCGAGTGGCCGATACGCCTGTGTTCCTCCTGGATAACTTAGTCGTGGGCGATGAAGTGACGGGTCCTGCGATGATCATTGATAATACGCAGACTATAGTCATCGTACCAGGCGCACGGGCTGTGCTCACTAGCAAACACTTGTATATCACACTCGAAGGATGAGTAGTAATGAGCCACGACTAGGACATGGTAGTCTAAGACACAAGAGTCTGTAACTTGCACGTGTACAAGGCTTATTGCTTCATCGTTCATCTCCTACGACATCGGATATTGGACCTATCCAGAGGCGAAGAGAAACAGGGTCCACTGCGGTCAATCGATCAGGCGTAGGGCAAATTAATGGCGACGTAGGAATGTCACATGGTGCAGAATGGAACGAGTTGATCCTGGAGGTTTGACCTTCTGGCTCGGGGCAACACATCACTTGGTAGTGCCCGGCACAGGCAAAATGAAATGTCCGGACCAATAATATGGTACAAACATGGTAATAACATGAACATTTTATTATTTTGTATATGTTTTGGTTTAAATATGGAACTATGGCTGCTGTGCTGAAGTCATTAGCCTAAGTGCCGGGTCGGAATGATCGCTCTGAAATAAATATTGACACAACTGCCGGTACTCCCAGCTGGCTTGACGTCTGGCCGTAAGCAGTACACTATATCAGACTTTTGATCAAGGTTACTTTAGTTAGCCATAGGTTATTATGCGGAACCGACCAACTTCAGCCCATATATCTCGCTCAGGTCTCCCCTTACATAAAGTCGTTCCTATCTGCAGTTCCTCGGTACGTACAGTCTTGCCATGGTTCTCCACAAAGCCAGTCACGGTGGACTGGTCGACTCCCTCGCTAGCCTGGCTACCGCTCCAATCGTTCATTCAGAGCCAGAATTGGACACACCTGCTCCCTCATTCTTTAAGAATTCGTCAGACATACCTCCCTCCGGAAAAAATGAACAATCCTTTGACTTCAAGCAGGCACTCAGAGACCTCATGAAACGGTAAGTGTTTTGTGGTGATTT
>NW_024538653.1:0-60576 GCF_016647635.1 Suillus subaureus
GGTACCAAAAGACATTTCCACCAGGACCTTCATTCCGAAGTCGTTTGAATGAACGACGCCGCCATATCAATATTAGGGCCCATCGAAGGCTCGTATTTTCTTACACGATTATATCAGCAAGCCTTCTACAAAAATGTTTGAGGGGAAGTTGCTCGCTCGCTAGCAGCATACCTGCTTTGCGAGACCGTATCGGACAGAAAGTTGAGTGGTGACATGGAGACGTGGACATAATTTGAGTACTTTGTAGAGTGAATTTGTGTCATACAGTACATTTTCGACAATCAGCATAGTGACTTTCATCCTGGATAATGAGTAGATCACATTGCGGTCATTGAGGAGGACGGGAATCCGTGACCTCTCAGTGAGAGTCTGCATGCAAACAAAGAAGTACCATTAATAATTGAGTATCGGATACGAGTAAATTGGGACATGGAAAGAAAGGGAGAGCGAGAGGCTGGGGATCATAATAATCAGTAAACGAGCGTCATGTAAGTATCAGGTGAGTCCTAAATACGACAACAAACAAACATCCAAATTTTGACCAAGACGGTCGTCTGTCTATTAATCTCTCTCCTAAAGACGAGAAATCTGCTTTCAGTGTCAATGATGAAAGCATTCAGCAAGAGGAGCATAAATTGCTCCGTAAGATCTACACATTAATATCATTCTCTCGTTCAAGTTCTCCCGCCAACTTGACGCCGACAGGACCGGGGTACATCCATCGGCTGCCAATGGAACTTCTACAACAAGTCTTTTTGCTCATTGTTAACGACATGCCATGGCCAGACTGTCTCAGTATCTTATCGTCAGAACATAACACACCATTTCGCTCGATGTTGCCAACCCTCCCCTAGTCTACACCAGAGTGTGCCGCCTTTGGCGAGTCGTTGCACATTCAACGCCGCGAGTCTGGTCGCACATCCAGATCGTGCTCCCTGTGAAAGTCAAACCATGGAAACCATTTTTTCCATATTTCCTCCAGTGTTGGCTTGCTCGCTCTGGCAGGCTTCCCCTCACCCTTTACATTGTTGACGGATTCCAACACCGCATACATGGTTGGGTTCAACCAGGGGCAAATTCTCGAGTTCTTGATGTCCTCCTTTCTGAGAGCCAGCGTTGGGAAACGGTGTTGATGTCACCCGTGTATAGCTGGGATCCTGGCTTCGACACTCCTCAGTTGAGAACCTTGGTGTGCAATAACAGAAGTCTCAGGAGAATCAATGCACCAAAGCTTTCGCGCCTACACTTCTATGGTTACTTTTATCTCAACGTCCCAGACGGACAGCCCACCCTTACTTGCAGAAATCTACGTCTGGAGGCCGCTTCCACGCATGCTATATGCTCTGCTATAGCCAGTTTCCCTCACCTAGAGACCATCGTGGTTGATGAAGCTGTAGGCTTTTATTATAGGGACGTTCCTACCCCTATAAGTAGTTCGGTGCTGAAATCGATGACCCTCCCTCTCGCCTACGTACTGGAGGACACCCAGCAAGGACATATCCACTTGTTCACTCGACTTCATCTTCCCATGTTACAGAAATTGACTCTGGTGGGAGCGCCGGAAAAAGTACAAGTTGATTGTCTTTTGGCAATGCTGGCAGTTGCATCTTTCCAGGTACCGGTGGTAGACTTTCAGACGAGCACACCGCTGAGCACAGTTCATATGAACAATATTGCGCCGTTGCTCTCAATTGTGAGAGAAGTTACTCATGATGGGTAAGTGCTCTGCCATCTCGTCCCATGCACTCAATCATACAAACCCTGTCTGGTCCAGACACTTGCTTCAGAACAATTGAGTATCGGAGTTCGCGAGAACTGGGGAAACTGAAGCTACCCTTCTCAATACAGGTATACATACATACAGGTATCCGATTTTTTTGTGCTGCAGTCATTTACAAATCATATCTTGTCTTGGTGTCTTCATGCGGAGTCGGGAGTGGCGCAGCCGATGTCACTATTATTGTGGTCATGATACAGCAACCGCCGACAAAGCCTTAACAGTGGTGACTATGAATTTGGTGGTCAGAGTGAAATCGTGGTTCTAGATCATTGCATCGACTTGCACGATGTGACAGGGGACGTGTTGGTGCAGAGTAGTGGCGATGATATAATGATGAAAGGGCTAGGGAGGAGTCGACAAGATGAGAGTAGCGCTGGAGGTATCAGAGGGAAAGGCTAGAGGTATGACAGAGACGCTGGAGGCCCGCGAGGGAATGCGGGAGCACGAACTATTATCGGATGGCGGGGGGTGGGTTCCCAAGAGCTGATCCGATCGATTCGGGCGAAGTCGGTTCCGTTTTTGCCACTGCGCTCGCTGGGAAGTTGGGTATTGCATCCGTCGAGAAGTACTGGGGAGATGAAGTAAGAAGGAAGTCAGTCAACTAATGCTTGGATGAGACTAATGAAACAGGGAACCTGCCAGATAAAGAAGTATTCTGAACATGATATGCGAGTAATCAAACGACGCACATGCAAGAAGCCTGCCAGTGGCCAAAGAATGGGTCCATTGTCAATGTTTTAATTGAGACTTGGCTGGCACATATATGTAAGTTGCATGGTGTAGACGAGGAATGCACGTGCACAGCGGCCATAACGGTGCCGACGCTTGCTCGTTTGAGGTCTTGGGCAGTCACGTTGAAGTTCAATATTCCCAAAAAACAATCTGATGCTTCTTGCCAACAGTACAAACCTCAGCACATTCCAAGTGCATGGACAAGTCACTACTTCACGAATCATGCTCAAGATCCTATAATCCCTCCCTGTACCGAGCCATCATATCTCTCAATGATACCTCATCCCCAAACCGTGGTTGAAAATGCGCAGCGAATGGTTTGGGGTGCGCAATCACACCGTCCACGAAGCCCATGTCATCAATCGGGTTCTCTGGGTCCTGGGTGATCTTGAACGACCACAGGAGGAGCGTGATATTGATAAAGACCGAACGATCCGCTATGTGCCGCCCGGGGCAGATTCTGCAGGTGGTTCTTCAACAGGGTTCTACTGGGTTCTATATCAGGGAAGGCCGTACCTGCGTCCAAAGCCATATGAAGGGAACTTGATGTCGTCCCGAATTTTGCCTTCGCTGTTGAGCCACCTCTCGGGATCGAACTGGTCGGGGTCGGGGTACACACTCGGGTCGCGTGAGATTGCCCTGTTGAAGAGAGATCAGCACATTCATTTGACTAGAATGCATATTTCTGTACCAATGGTTGCCAAATACGATAGCGCCCTCTGGGATGCACATGCCTTTCTGCTCGAACAGCAATAAGAATCAGAAAATCATGCTAGAGCGCTGGAAACGTACATAAACGATATCGGCCGAAGCACAATGAGCAAATCCAAGAGCTGCCACAGGCCTCCAGCGAAGACACTCCAACATGAACGCCTCTATCTGCGGAAGGGAGCTGTAGTCATCGAACGTGGGAGCTGTAACGACCGGGTTGAGATTCGTTCACTAAGATGAGCTTTGGCATACCTCTGTCACGACCGACGACGATGTCCAGCTGCTCTTGCACTTTCTCCTGCGCCTTGGGATAACATGCTGAAGCCATAATGACATACATGATCGCCACAGCCGTCGTATCTGAACCAGCGCCAAAGAGCGATCCAGCAAGATAGGCCATTTCTTCTTGCGAAAGCTTGTGCGAGGACTGGTTCTCAAGGAGGTACCGAGCAAATGAAGGACCAGCTTTGCCGGTCGCCTACGAAGAACTAGTCAGAAGGTATTTAAGAAAGACATTAAATGAACCAACCAATTCTCTTGAAACGCGATTGAGTTGGTCATGGAAGACCTGACTCTCTTCTCTTCTCCATTCCTCCAACTCGGTTGTGTATCCTGGGACGTATTTTAGGATTGGGAAGCGTTCTATCAGGAACGCCCCAGGTCGCATGAGCATCTGGAAGCGCTTGAGCATTTTGTGGACGACGATGATCTCGGGAGCATTCGTGGCGGTGGGCGTGGACTTCCCATACATGACACGCAAGATGACCGCGGCGGCGTAGCTTGCGTTGGATGCGTGAAGTGGTTATAGAACAAGTCATGAGGTGCCACACACCGATTCGCAGCTGCTTGATGTCCTTTAGGGTTATCAAGGATGTCGAGGATGACATCACGAGCGGCGTCCATCTGAATGGGCGCATAGGATTCTGCAGCCTTCGCTTGAAGATGAGTGTGTGCTGCCCTGAATGAAACAACTTCAATCAAACAGTTCGGCAAGAGAAGATATCAACACAACTTGCGAAGTCTCCGGAACTGCTCTCCTGCAGGTGCAAGGATCATGCGTAGCCCACGAGACAAAATCTCTCCTGCTGCAACCGCACGAGGGCGGTCCGCTAGCAGACCACCCTCTTTTTCCATTATGTCATTCGATTCCTGCGCAAGGGAGTATAAAAGTGTGCGGTAACCAGTATTTGAACCATCTTACCTGATATCTGCCAATGATGACCATGACCTTACCAGGCCCGACCCGAAGCGAGATGATGGGCCCGTAGGTATTGATCCATTCAGCAAACTGCTGAGATTGGCTGTTATGCGTTACTGTCAGCGTCTGCGTAGACCCAAAGCGTCCTCTATTTATGTTCTCACTTGACTTTTGGTAGAGGGTTTCGGAATAGCCAATATCCAGGAGGACCTGGGGGAAGAGGCAGGCGTGACCTTGATCGTGTTTTAGCACGGAGGACATTGGCTGCCAGAACGAGAGCGACCAATACTGCTAGAGCTTTGAGCCCGAATGACAAGTAGATCATCGTCTAATAGTCTATAAATGCAAATACAGTAACTTCAAGGGAAGCGGTGGAGGGATAAAGGATGATAAACGCGAGGCGCAGCAACTCCAGTTTTATCTTGAGCAAGCTGACAGAAGATGTGTTAAACTAGCCAATGCCTGTAGGAGAACCCTATTGGGAGATAGCTAGTGGTTCGCTGACGGTCAGTGCGGCTTTGGAAGGAGGATCTACATAAGTGCTGGCATCGCGCCGAGCCCCACGATTACTTGATCAGGTGTTTCTGTCTTTCGAAAGCCAAGACGAGCTCATAGCGACCTCGATAGAAGAAGTTGTTCCTTATCAAGAGTCATGTCTGAGATACAGGCTCGAGCTTAGCACGAACTGAAGCCTTATATTGTAGGACATACTTTGAATCCATAGATTTTGCGGACGTATGCGAATCGTGGTTCGGACGCACTACTTGATCTATTCGAGTAATGAGTGAGCGAAAATCCACCTAAGATCGCGAAGAACGCACCTGCAACTACCAAACCAGCCCAACTCCTTCCTGACCAAGTCTGATCGTGTGTCCTAGCTATCACCGCCGGCCATAGCATTGTTATCTGCAGAATCACGATTAGAGGGAGTCTAACACATTGATGGGTATGATTCACACGCTTGATGTTCGAAAAGTCCTGATGTCGATCGTTGAACACGCAGTAAAATGGGTTTGCCAAGTTTGTCAAGGTCACCCGCCAACGAGAAAGTGAAGAAGACCACCACCGAAATAGGACGAGCACGTCGGCGGGACCGGGCGGGCTAAACACTGGCTATATTTCATTACAATGTTCTCCACGGAAAATGTGAATTCCTGGATCATGATAAAATCATACTTCCCGTGTTGAACTAGTCATTCCCAGGTCCCCGACGCTTTCAAGTCGACTTGCAAATTTGCAGGCACAAAGCTTGCTAACTTCGATCTGTCGGGATGCTGTAGTAAATTTATAGCTGTCGACTGCAGTGGACACGTGGAACCTGTTGTAATCGACAAGCGCTCAGCATATCATATCCTCTCACAGGTTTCTACTACTTCATTGCTCGAATTTCTACATATGTGCGTGTGCATTGCAATTCCAACTT
Organism: Suillus subaureus; assembly: GCF_016647635.1. Lineage (NCBI taxonomy): Eukaryota > Fungi > Basidiomycota > Agaricomycetes > Boletales > Suillaceae > Suillus > Suillus subaureus. Next base: position 5,845 of record NW_024538653.1, read on the forward strand.
GTCTACTTCGATTTTGTGCTGATGAAAGGCGGATAACATGATAGTGTCGTCTTTGCTCACTTGCGCTGAGCGCCCTTTGGCTTCATCCTCCCTATGTTCCTAACAGTACTCGTGTAACTTGAGTGTGGTACCATAGCATGGCGGACGATGTAGAACAATATCGAGCGGCTTTGAAGAGATGTCCCCCCGGTCATTCTGATCGACCGCGGTCTCTCAACAATCTTGCTGCCAGCCTTCAAGAAAGATTCATGCAGCGGGGCGTCCCGTCTGACCTGGATGAGTCCATCGAGCTCAATCGGGCTGCACTACTCCTTCGTCCCCTTGGCCATCCTGATCGATCGTTGTCTCTCAACAATCTTGCCGTCAGCCTGCGAGAAAGATTCACGGATCGGGGCGTCCCGTCTGACCTGGATGAGTCGATCGAACTCAGTGGGAATGCACTACTCCTTCGTCCCCTCGGTCATCATGATCGACCGTTTTCTCTCTACAACCTTGCCGTCAGCCTTCGAGAAAGATTCATGCAGCGGGGCGTTCTGTCTGACCTTAATGAGTGCATCGAGCTCAATCGGGCTGCACTATTTCTTTTCCCCTCTGGTCATCCTCTTCGATCACATTCTCTTAACAATCTCGCCGTCAGCCTTGGAGACAGATTCAGGCAGCGGGGCGTCCCGTCTGACCTTGATGAGTCCATCGAGTTCCATCGGGCTGCTCTACTCCTTCATCCCCTCGGTCATTCTGATCGATCGTTGTCTCTTAGCAATCTTGCCGTCAGCCTTCGAGAAAGATTCACACAGCGTGGCGTCCCGTCTGACCTGGATGAGTCCATCGAGCTCCATCGGGCTGCACTACTCATTTGTCCCTCCAGCCATTCTGATCGATCCCAGTTTCTCAACAGTCTTGCCGTCAGCCTTCGAGAAAGATTCACGCAGCAGGGCGCCCCATCTGACCTCGACGAGTGTATCGAGCTCAACCGAGCTGCACTTCTTCTTCTCCCCCCCGGTCATCTTTCAACAGTCTCGCCGTCAGCCTTCAATACAGATTCACACAGCGAGGTGTCCCATCTGACATAGATGAGTGCATCGAGCTCAATCGGGCTGCACTACTCCTTTCCCCTCCTGGTCATTCTGATCGACCACTGTCTCTCAGCAATCTCGCTCTCAGCCTTGGACACAGATTCACGCAGCGGGGTGTCCTATCTGATCTTCATGAGTGCATCGAGCTCAATCGGGCTGCACTACTCCTTTTCCCCTTTGGTCATCCTCTTCGATCACAGTCTCTCAACAGTCTTGCCATCAGCCTTCGAGATAGATTCACGCAGCAGGGAATCCCGTCTGACCTGGATGAGTCCATCGAGCTCCATCGGGCTGCTCTACTCCTTCGTCCTCTCGGTCATTCTGATCGACCACTGTCTCTCAGCAATCTCGCCATCAGCCTTCGAGACAGGTTCACGCAGCGGGGGCATCCTGTCTGACCTTGATGAATGCATCGAGCTCAATCGGGCTGCACTACTCTTTTTCACCCCCGGTCACTCTGTTCGATCAACGTGTCTCAACAATCTCGCTCTCAGCCTTCAAGACAGATTCACGGAGCGGGGCATCCCGTCTGACCTTGATGAGTGCATCGAGCTCAATCGGGCTGCACTGTCCCTTTCCCCCCTCGGTCATTCTGATCGACCGACGTGTCTTAACAATCTCGCCTTCAGCCTTGGAGACAGATTCAGGCAGCGGGGCGTCCCATCTGACCTTGATGAGTCCATCGAGCTCAATCGGACTGCACTACTCCTTCTCCCCTCCGGTCATTCTGATCGATCGATGTGTCTCAGCAATCTCGCCCTCAGCCTTCGAGACAGATTCATGGAGCGGGGCGTCCCGTCTGACTTTGATGAAGCATTTAGCCTGTTCCTGCAACTCCCCCACATATCCCATGCAATCTCTCGTCGCGATCTGACTGTTGCTAAGTCATGGATCACCTTCGCCGAGGACGCAAACCATGATTGTGCATTGGTTGCATACCAAACTGCATTGAAATTCCTAGATCAGCATGTCACCCTTTTGTCACCTTCGTCGCGTCATTTTGATGTCGTGAGGATGGCCTCGGCTTCGCTTGCTGTGGACGCTTTCTCATGCAGCATTCGTCATGGCGCGCTGACAACTGCTGTGGAACTGGTGGAGCAAGGCCGTGCAGTGTTCTGGACCCAGTTGGCACGCCTGAGCTCACCATTCGATGAACTTTCCCTGCCTGGTGATACTGGCGGAGCCTTGGCGACAGAGTTCAAGCAGCTGAGCTTTCGCCTTCGTAGCACATTTGATAAGTCTACTGAAGACCAGTCCCCACAAATCCGACAACTGACCATGCAATGGAACGATGTTCTCTCGCGCATCCGCATGCTCCCCGACTTGTCTCGGTTTCTCCTGCCTCCCCTGTTCTCCGACCTACAGAAGGCCGCTGAAGAAGGTCCTGTCATCATCGTCAATGCTAGTCAGCACAGCTGCGATACCTTGATCGTCCTCCGTGACCAAAATCCTGTCCACATTCCAATTGATATCTCGCGGACCAAAGTCTCCGAGTTGTCCTTCGATTTTCAGTCCGTCGCAGAGCAATTTGGTTCTTCCAATCATCAAAACACGCTTGTAGGTATCCTCCGCAAGCTTTGGCATGATGTCGTCGACCCCGTAGTCCAAGCCCTTAAGAAGTCGGATGTTCAGCCTGGCTCGCGTATCTGGTGGTGTCCCACCGCTGAATTCACTTTACTTCCTCTACATGGAGCAGGACCCTACGAGAAGGGGAGAGACAACTTGTCACAGATTTGATCTCCTCTTATACCCCCACATTGGCGGCGCTCGTTCGTGCGAGACAGCGCGTTTCTCAATATACATCTACTCAATATTTTGTTGCAATTGGTCAAGGAAAACCCGGACAGTGGGAATGAATTGCGATGCGTCGCTCCCGAGTTAGCCGACATAGCTAAGCGTCTCGTACCCATCGTTTCGTCCTTTACGTCGCTCGAGGATAGCGACGCGACAGTGCAGGGTGTTCTCGACACACTTAATCATAACCAGTGGCTTCACCTAGCCTGCCATGGAATGCCGAATCGACAACAACCATTTGAATCTTCCTTCGCCATGCGTGATGGGCCGTTAATGATCAAGGACATCATCCGATCCAACTGGGAGAATCCGGAGTTTGTATTCTTATCGGCTTGCCACACTACCATGGGCGATGAGAAGAGTCCCGACGAGTCGATCCATCTCGCCGCGGCGATGCAATTTTCTGGATTTCGTAGTGTCATAGGTTCTATGTGGTCCGTCGACGACGAAGTTGCACGGCAGGTTGTGTCTGCTTTCTACGATAAGCTGGTTGATGATTCGGGGAGATTGGACTGCACGCGGGCTGCGATGGCGTTGCACAAGGCTGTGAAGAGATTGCGGCGCAAAAATATTCCACTGGAACAGCAGATCGTATTTGTTCGTATAGGTATCTAGTTTGAGGCTCGCTCGCTATTTTCTGTGGTCCTGATCCCTTTCATTCCCCGCTGTCCCAACAATATCTCAGTTACTTAAATCATGTCTGCACGATACTTTTGTTGTATATCAATCATGGCTTGCTCCTATATATTGCTTTCTGCAAATGCGTCATGATCATGAACGTTCGAACAATGAAGCACAACGCATGATATATTCCGCCTTTACCTTTATCAGGTTGGTATATTCATCTCTGCGGACTTGGGTATGACTCTTCTTTGATGCGTCCCTCTGTTACTGAGTCTTCGTGTCGCATAGAATGGAGAGGTCATCGAACATCCTTTCTGCATGCGTAGAAGGGAACGGGCCACAAACTCGCAGCCCATCAACAAGGTCATAAATACAACAAGCGTGTCGCATAAAGATAGAGGGAAAAAAACATGTCGAAAATGTGTGATTACGACAGAATGATCTTGAAAGGATCCGATCCACCCCAGCTATCGTCGCCCGGCGCACAGTATCAAGCCTCCGACCATTAAGATGCAAGAAATCGTCATATAGCTTGTACCTCGAATCCGTGACGATGTCGGCAAGCTCCAATGCGCGCTTCACATTCCTGTCCAAGATGCGCTAGAACTGCAGGCACTGCATGCGAAGACATGCTTACTTCAGGACATGCTCTCGAGAGGCGTAGAGCATGACATGCAGCCGCGGTATATCTGCCAAACGGGCTTGGGCATTGGGCACTTGACTTTGAACTCCCCTAATAATTGCCAGGTCGGCGAAACTGGCGCGGCACAATGGCGCAGTATTGCCAACAACACTAAGGAGGCATAAGAAAGACACTGGAGGCTCGAGAATGGCCAAGGAATGCGCTATTATTAGATGGCGGGGGAATCAACGAAGTCGGTTCCGTTTTAGTTACTGCGCTCGGGAGGTCGGGTGTTACACGTCAAGAAGTACTGTGAAGGAAAACCAAAAAGGAAGTCAAAGAACTAACGCTTGGGTGAGACTGAACAAACATGCGAGTAACAAAATGACGCACATGCAAGAAGGCTGCTAGTGACCATAGAACGGGTCCACTGGTAAACGTCTAGACACTGGGGGTTAATCGAGACTTGGCTGGCGCATATGTAAATTGCACAAAGACGAAATGTAAATGAGGAATGCACGCAGTCCATGCACACTAATTTGAGGTCTTGGGTGGTCGTCCAATATTCCAAAAACAACCTGATGCTTCTTGCTAATAGTACAAATCCTAAGCGCGCATGTACAAGCCATTATTTCGTGTTCAAGATCCTACATCCCCTCCCTGTAATGAGCCATCGCGCCTCTCAGAGATGCCTCATTCCCAAATCGCGGCTGAAAACGCGCAGTGAACGGTTTGGGGTGCGCAACAACACCGTCCACGAAGCCCATGTCATCAATTGGGTTCTCTGGGTCCTGAGTGATCTTGAACGACCACAGAAGGAGTGCGATGTTGATAAAGACCGAACGATCCGCTATGTGCCGCCCGGGGCAGATTCTGCAGGTTGTTTTTCAACAAGGTTCTACTCGGTCCGATATCAGGGAAGGCCGTACCTGCGTCCAAAGCCATATGAAGGGAACTTGATGTCGTCCCGAATTTTGCCTTCACTGTTGAGCCACCTCTCAGGATCGAACATGTCAGGGTTGGGGTAAACAATCGGATCACGTGAGATTGCCCTGTTGAAGGGTGAGCAGCATATTCTTTGACCAGAATGCATATCAATCTGTACCAATGATTGCCAAAAACGATAGCGCCCTTTGGGATACACATGCCTTTCTGCTCGAGCAGCCATAAGAATCGGAAAATCATGCCAAGGAATTGGAAACGTACATAAACGATATCGGTCGATGCGCAGTGAGCAAATCCAAGGGCTACCACAGGCCTCCAGCGAAGACACTCCAGCATAAATGCCTCTATCTGCGGGAGCGAATTGTAGTCATCGAACGTGGGAGCTGTAACGATCGGGTTGAAATTCGTTCACTAAGATGAGCTTTGACATACCTCTGTTACGACCAACGACGATGTCCAGCTGCTCTTGCACTTTCTCCTGCGCCTTGGGATAACATGCTGAAGCCATCACGACATACATGATCGCCACAGCCGTCGTGTCTGAACCAGCGCCAAAGAGCGATCCAGCAAGATAGGCCATTTCTTCTTGCGAAAGCTTGTGCGAGGACTGGTTCTCAAGGAGGTACCGAGCAAATGAAGGACCAGCTTTGCCGGTCGCCTACGAACTGGTCAGAAGGTGTTTAAGAAAGACATTGACTGAACCAGCCAATTCTCTTGAAACGCGATTGAGTTGGTCATGGTAGACCTGACTCTCTTCTCTTCTCCATTCCTCCAACTCGGTTGTGTATCCTGGGACGTATTTTAGGATTGGGAAGCGCTCTATCAGGAATGCCCCAGGTCGCATGAGCATCTGGAAGCGCTTGAGCGTTTTGTGGATGACGATGATCTCGGGAGCATTCGTGGCGGTAGGCGTGGACTTCCCATACATGACACGCAGGATGACCGCGGCGGCGTAGCTTGCGTTGAATGCGTCAAGTGGTTGTAGGATAAGTCATGAAGTACCACACACCGATTCGCAGCTGCTTGATGTCCTTTAGGGTTATCAAGGATGTCGAGGATGACATCACGAGCGGCGTCCATCTGAATGGGCGCATAGGATTCTGCAGCCTTCGCTTGAAGATGAGTGTATGCTGCCCTAATGAAACAACTTCAATCAAACAGTTCGGCAAGAGAGGATATCAACACAACTTGCGAAGTCTCCGGAACTGCTCCCCTGCGGGTGCAAGGACCATGAGTAGCCCACGAGACAAGATCTCTCCTGCTGCAACCGCACGAGGGCGGTCCGCTAACTGACCACCTTCCTTCTCCATTATATCATTCGATTCCTGCGCAAGCGAGTATGAAAGTGTGCAATAACCAGTATTTGAACCATCTTACCTGATATCTGCCAACGATGACCATGACCTTACCAGGCCCGACCCGAAGCGAGATTATAGGCCCGTAGGTATTGATCCATTCAGCAAACTGTTGAGACTGGCTGTAATGCGTTTACTGTCAGCGTCCACGTAGATCCAGAGCGTCCTCTATTTATGTTCTCACTTGACTTTTGGTAGAGGGTTTCGGAACAGCCAATGTCCAGGAGGACCTGGGGGAAGAGGCAGGCGTGGCCTTAATCGTATTTTAGCGCGGAGGACATTGGCTGCCAGAACGAGAGCGACCGATGCTGCTAGAGCCTTGAGCCCGAATGACAAGTAGAGCATCGTCTAATAGTCTATCAGCACAAATATGATAACTTCAAGGGAAATAGCGGGGGAATGAAGGACGGTGAACGCGTTCCGTTTTATATGATAGAAGACAGTTTAAATTGTTGGCATCCAACATCGACATTCCATTTCTCTTTTCTACGTCATCACGGACTCTATAGTGTAGTACTACATATACTCGTTGTTTCTCGTTATTTGTACCTCAGCTGGTCTTTCACCAACACTGAGGTATAGTCTATGTTCCCTTTTGCATGCTGTCTCTCACTTACATTATTTTGTCTTCCTAGTCCTTTAAGAGGTTATGAGCCCTGGCTCCTATTAGAGCCAGATGAAACTACTTGGATGAACTTCACTCATGTTAGCCTGCCACTCACATCTTTCACTTTATTGTATTAATCCCTCATAGTGGTATCACAATGGGGAAATATGATCATATCCCTGAACTTTTGGGTTCAGAAAACTATGTCAGTTGGTCCACCAAGATGCAATATGCTCTTGCATGTGAAGACCTTTGGTGTCATATCAACTTGACCTCTGATCCCTCCAACCTACTTGGGACTCCATCATTAATGCCCGTTCCCATCAATCTGGCCAATGTCACATCCACCAAAAAGGCAAAGATGTGTGAATGGCTACTGGACAACATGAAGGCTAAAGATCTCATCACTCATCATCTCAATGCTTCTGTTGGGGCCCTCATCTCTCGTTTGCATACAGTCTTGGCATGTAAGGCTTGGAAAACTCTCACAGAGCATTTCAATCGCACAGATACCAGTGCACAGTATCAGCTCCATCAATGTCTTGATGCGCTTCACATGAAGGACTCAGCAGATGTGACAAATTATGTTGGTCAACATGCTGTACTTTGCGAGCATTTACACAATTCTGGTGCTCCTCTATGCGACAGTGACACCATTTACAGCCTGCTCATTGGACTCCTGCAAATGTCTATCTGGCAACAATTCAAGTCTATGCTTGAACAGCAGATGCATGATGAAATCATGGTTGCCACGTCCAGCACACCTTCCAATTTCACAGTTGAAAGCTGTGTCACTCGCATCACTGCTGAAGCCGCACGTCATGTTCATGCCCAAGCCATCCACTCAGCTCGTCCAGGATCTGAATACATGAATGCCACTGCCACTGCTCCTCCATCTGGCATCAACTCTATCACAGGGTTGTGCAAGCACAAGTTCAACCCTGATGGTGTGTTTTGTACCACCCCTGGATGCAATAAGGGGGATCACAACCATGCCCACTGTTATAGCAAGGGAGGTGGTATGGCAGGACAGGCACCTTGGATGCAGAATAAGAAGCCAGAGGAGAAACCTAAGGAGAAGGAAACAGCTAATGTGGCTGCTGCTGCAGTCACTAAGGCACCTACACCTCCTGTGGTGACTGCACCTGTTATCGCTGTGGTGGCAGCTGATTTAAACAGTTTGATGCATGATCTCTCTTTCGCTTCCATAACTGAAGTCCACGACAAAGTCATGTGTAGTGTCAACTTGCCCTTCACTACCATTCTGGATTCCAGAACTATGGTCACTCTCATCAAGGACTGCAGCTTCTTTCACTCTTATTCCATGGAGGATCCAGTCAATGTCCTTACCACCAATCACGGCATTCTGCACACGACTGGATGAGGTACCTGCATTGCCTGGTTCACCATCAGTGGTCATTGTCTTTGCATACAGCTCACAAATTGTTTGCATGCTCCCAACACCCTCCTCAACCTTCTATCTGTCAGCTGTATGAATGCAAAAGGATGGGACATCAATTTTCAGTCAAACATGACCTGTGAGTTAGCATATAAGGGTACCCACATCAGCTCTATCCCTGCCACTGGCAAACTTTACGCGCTGGACTTTGAGTTCATCCCATACTCTATGCCTCTTGCATCTTCCACACCCAAACTCTCAGCATTTGTTGACATGCCTCTCTCATTGGACCTTTGGCACACTCGCATCGGCCATATTGGGAAGGAAGCTGTAATGTGCCTTTCACGTGTTGTGCAGGGGGTGACTGTACAGTCTGCCTCACCACTCTCACATTGCGAGAGCTGCATCCTCGCTAAACATCCTCGTCTTCTGTTTCACTTGTCTGAGACTGAACATGCTGACATGTTCCTCACCATAATTCACAGTGATGTATGTGGGCCTATCCCTACAGTCATGCCTCATGGGAAACACTACTTCATCATTTTCCTCAACAATCACACTCACACTCTTGACCTTCAACTTCTTGCGATGAAGGATCAAGTGCTGGCTGCCTGGCTGACCCTGCAAGCTCGCTGGGAGAATCTTTCAGGCAAATGGGTGAAGGTGTTTCATTCTGACAATGGCGGGGAGTTTCTTAATGATGACTTTACCAAGAATCTTGAGGAAACAGGAGTCCTATGTCAATGCTCCGCCCCCTATGCTCATCAGCAGAATGGGAAGGCGGAGAGGGTGATGTGTACGATTGAAGGTTGTATGTATGTGATGTTGGACTTTGCTCATTTACCTCAACAGCTTTGGGGAGAAGCAGCTCTCACAGCATGCTACTTGTTCAATTGGACTGAGTCCCATGCCTTGCTGCCAGGGAAGACTCTGTATGAAATGTTACATGGCACTCAACCCAATCTCGCACACTTATGCATTTTTGGTTCACACTGTTTCGCTCGCATTCCCCCAGAAGTACAACAGAAACTTGGTCCTCACTCATGGGAAGCGGTCTTTATGGGGTATCCTCCAGGTGTCAAAGCCTGGTGCTGTCATGACGCCGTCACAGGTGCATTCTTTAACTCTCGTGATGTCATATTTGATGAGAGCTTCTCAACGCAACCTTTCCCTGACAGCAATGATGATGAGGACGACACCAAACCTAAGCCTCCTCCCACTCAGTCTGCTCCCACCACCTCTATTGAGCCTCCTCATGCTCCCGTCATTTGTCACTTGGGCCATATCCCTCTGCCCACTGTCAAAGGCCAGATGTTCCAGGAATGCGTTGCAAGTGAGAAAGCTCACCTTGCACATCAGTGGGAGATCCAAGTTGCCCGTCTCCATGGAGTCCCTCCTCCACCCACCACGATCATTGTTGCCAATGCTCTCATTGTCACTACTCTGATGCCCATGCCTGACCTACCTCCTCCTCCCATTCCTGACCCTGATGCCATTGTGCCCGACACTGATGACGTCGGCTTTCCCCATGTCATCGCCAATCTTATAATTGCTGAGGTAGCCAGCCTCTCTATCTGCAGTGACACTTGCCATAACCCATTAGCTGCTGGATATGACCTTGCAATTCCACCTGCAACATTTGATGAAGCAATGCAACGCCCTGATGCGGATCATTGGATGGCTGTGATGCACAAAGAGATCAACTTGATGTCAGAAATGAACATCTATGAGTTAGTTCCTCTCCCTCCTGGTCGCTGTGCCATCGGTTGTAGGTGGGTTCTCAAGTTAAAGGAGGACTTGAAGGGTGGCCCAGTGTTTAAGGCTCGGCTTGTCACGCAGGGATTTTCACAAATCCTGGGGGTGGATTTTGGGAAGACCTTCGCACCTGTTGCCAAGTCAGCTTCAATTCGCGTGCTCGCTGCTTACTGTGCGATGCACAACTGGGAGCTTGACTGTTTTGACACCAAGCATGCCTTCTTATGGGGCAAGTTACAGGAAGATGTGTATATGTGGCAGCCTCCAGGGTTCAAACGCCTTGGCGACGACTTCGCAAAGCTCATTTGTCATCTCCTCTCCTCACTTTATGGACTTAAACAGGCAGCCTACAGCTGGTACGAACTACTGCATGAAGTGCTTACCTCTCTGTCATATCCCATATGCCAGACATAGATCCCATCATATCCCTGTGCTTTCTGGACCTATTTCTGGACCCCATATCTGACTCATTCCTGGATCCCCTATCCTGTCCACCCTATGCACATTCTGTCCAGCAAGACATCCGGACTTTACCTCCTCTCAGATTCCAGACTACATCCACCACCTCGCATATCTCAGTCCTGTTTCCATCCTGCCTTCTGGATCCCCAGATCTCCGGACCTCCAGATATTAACTGTACTATCTCTGGACCTATTCCCACCTTCCATCCGAGATCCTGCACCTATCCCCATTTAGGCATCTCTGCCTTTCTGGTTCTTGGTTATCTCTGTTTCCATCTTGCAGATTGATCCTTGTACTAGTTTCATCTCCGAGTTCATTTACTTATGTTCTGTCTTACTTACCAATGTGTTTCCACATGCTCGTACATAGCCTTACTCTGTTGCTTACTGATCCTCTCAGATATCCTCTAGTATATAACCCCTGTACAATTCCTGTAGAGTCCTCAGTCTGAATATCATCTTAGATCCTGTTCTACTTGCCAATCATCTTCTGGACTTCAGTCCGTCTGAGTCTCGTCCTTTTCCATAAGGCCTAGGGAAGGATTCCCTAGGCTGGAATTCTGGACTTTCGGATTTGTCCCCTATGTCTCCATCCAAAGTCTAGGGATTGCTTCCCTAGGCTGGAGTCTTGCCTTTCCAGCACTTACCCTCTTTCCAGACTTAGGTCCACTTCCTGTCCCTCCAACTCTACCTTAGGGTAGTCTACCTCTGTTTGCTTCTGCATTGGACTTTGTCTGATGTAGCCCCTATTCCTTCCGGACCTCCGGACCTCCTGTCTTCTGTACCTCCAGACATCCTGTCCATCATACCTCCGGGCATCCTGTCCTTCAGACATTCCGCCCTCCGTACCTTCGGACGTTCTGTCCTCCATACCTCCAGACCTCTGGACATCTTGTCCTTCTGTCCTCCGGACCTCCTATCCTTCCATCCTGTTTTCCTGTAGAAGTATTACCTTGCAGTGGGAACTCTCCTGTGCTCCTCTGGACATTTCCTGCGCTCCTCTGGAAGTCCTCCTGCACTCTCCACCAGAGTAGCCAGCCTCTGGAAGTCCTCTGGACTTCCTTGGACCATCATCAGACTTCCTCTGAAATGAAGGGCACATACTCGGGTAAGGGGCACAGCATATGAGCTGAGGCCAAGCCCCTCTGAGTCAGTCTCTCTCTCCTTTGAGCATGGTTCTTAACACTGTCTCGGTTTCATTCGCTGTGAAGCTGATTATGCAGTCTTTATCTTCGACCACATCAATGGTGAAGGAGTGTGCGTGGTCTGTATCATTGCCTGGCATGTTGACAACAGACTCATGGGTTCAAACAACAGACATTTCCTCGACCAGATGAAGGAGGCAATTGCAAAGCGGTTTGGCATTTCAGATCTCAGACCAGTTACTAAATACTTGGGGATTCAGTTCATTCGAGACCACAAGATGCGAGAATTGTGGATGCATCAACAGGATTACATCATTTTCCTCCTCAGAGAACATGGTATGACTCACTGCAATCCTGTTGCATTGCCCATGGATCCAAACTTCCCATTTGGCCATCCCACCAATGTCTACCCTCATATCAACGATCTCAACTCCAAATATCGGAAACTCATTGGTGAGCTGCTATACTTAGCCATGTATACCCATCTGGATATTGCCCACACTGTCATGAAGCTCGCACAATACAATGCCTCTCCCAAATCATGCCATTATTCTGCAGCTAAACATGTCCTTCGATATCTGGCTGGTACCATAGACATTCGCACTCACTATGGTGGACCTGGTATCAATCCCACCTTGCATGGCTTCAGCAACTCAGACTGGGCTTCATGCGCCGAGGATCGCATCTCCATGACTGGTTACATCTGGTTTTTCAATGGTGGGCCCATCTCACACTCAGCAAAGAAACAAGCAACTCACGCCTTGTCATCCACTGAGGCCAAGTATATGGCCCTCACAGCTGTGATCCAAAACAGCCTATGGTTGCAGTCTTTCTTCACTTGCACCAAGATCCCCATCTCCCTTCCTCTTCAGCTCTTCACCAACAACACTGGTGCTATTGCCCTGTCGAAGGAAGCAGCTAATCATATCTGTACCAAACACATTGATCTTCATTACCACTTCATACACCGGCATATTGAGGAAGGCACTTTCTTACCCATCTGGCTCTCAACACACAAAAACGTTGCTGACATATTCACTAAGTCTCTTCCACGACCTCTCTTCATTCATCATTGCTCTGGCCTGGCTCTTGTCTCTCAGTGATGGGGGTGCTTCGCACCATTTCACTGTCTCATTGTGGGGGTGTGTTGGCATCCAGCATCGACATTCCATTTCTCTTTTTTACATCATCACGGACTCTATAGTGTAGCACTACATATACTTGTTGTTTCTCATTATTTGTACCTCAGCTGGTCTTTCACCAACACTGAGGTATAGTCTATGTTCCCTTTTGCACGCCATCTCTCACTTACATTATTTCGTCTTCAGACTTCATTCCTAGGTACAGTGGCTGAAAAAACTGTCTGTATGTTTTGACATTTTTCACTATCTATGATATTGTGTGAGAACTCACAAATGCCTCAAGGACATGGTTATAACACATTGTAGTATGGCTTCAGGGCTTTCATTCGAGCCCTACACCGTGGGAATCGGTGGAGATATGGTGGAGATACAAGGCTCACAAAATGGTGACTCATGTGGACAGTTTTTTGACTCAAGTATTTTACAATAATAACCAGGTATTCTAGTATTTTGTATGACCTCCCTTGGCTTTAATTACTGCCTCTATCCTTCTAGGCATACTCTCAATTAATTTCTGGCAATCCTCAGCTGTGATCTTCCCCCATTCCACTGCTACTCTCTCCCAAAGCTCCCATACTCCTTTAGGGGGGTTTTCATAGGCTTGAAGCTTTTTCTTGAGTGTTTCCCAGAGATGTTCAATGACATTGACATCAGGAGACTGTGCTGGCCAGTCAAGAACATTGATGTTATGTTCTTCAAACCACTCCTTAGCTCTTCTGGATGTGTGCTTGGGATCATTATCCTGTTGGAAAATGATATCTTCTTCATCAATCCCTGATTCTGCCAAGCTAGGCAGCAAGTGGTCATTTAAAATGTCCACATACTGCTCAGCATTCATCTTCCCCTCAACCTCAGCAAGCATTCCCACACCATTCCATCCCATACAGCCCCATACCATTAAAGAACCTCCTCCAAACTTGACAGTCTCATTAACCTCTCTGTCTGTTAGGCCATCTCCCTTCTTTTTCCATACATATACCTTCCCATCTGACCCAATCCTATTGATTTTGGTCTCATCTGACCATATAACATGCTTCCAGTCCTCTACAGTCCAGTATTAATGAGCTAAGGCAAAGGCTAGTCTTCTCTGCCTATGTTTGATGGAGAGAAGAGGTTTTTTCTTCTTTGTTACTGCCTTGAGATGAGCTGCCTTGAGAACATTCCTCACAGTTTGTGAAGAGACAGGGGTAGTGATGGTGGAATTGATATAATGGGTGGCTTGGACAGCATTATCAGCCTTTCCTGTAGTGATATGTTGGATAATAGCCCTTTTGTCAGTAGAGGTAAGCTTGGATGGACGTCCTCCACAAGAGTTTTCCTTGTCTGGGTGGCTTTCTTTGATAAACTTGGCCACAGTGGACTTGCATACTCCAGTTCTAGAGGAAATTTGGCGAGCAGAGAGGCCAGCATAAGACAGAGAGAGGATATTATCTCTTTGAGCAGAGGAGATGGCTTTCATGGTGATTATGACTATGATACATGAGATATTCTGGTTTATATAGTTAGATATAGTCATAAAATAACATAATGACACCACTTCATAATTTATATAATAGTGGCATGATTTTTGTGGTGTCATAAATAATGATTTATATAGTTTTAATATACACTCAAAAAACTGTCCACATGAGTCATCATTTTATAAGCCTTATGTCTCCACCATATCTCCACCGATTCCCACGGTGTAGGGCTCAAATGAAGGCCCTGAAGCCATACTACAATGTGGTATAACCATATCCTTGAGCCATTTGTTCGTTCTCACACAATATCATAGATAGTGAAAAATGTCAAAACATGCAGACAGTTTTTTGAGCCACTGTATATTCAATGTATAAGCTGGTCTTTCACCAACGCTGAGACTTCGTTCCTAGTCCTTTAAGATAAATCGGCCAATGCTGATAGGAGAACCATGTTGGGAGATAGCTAGTAGCTTGCTGGTGGTCAGTGCACCTGTGTGTCACCTTAAACGTTACTAGTAACTTATGTCCAGAAATCTACAGTGGTGCTCGGCCAAAAGTCCTGCATGAGCGCACATGGTCTCGATCTTTCCCTTTTCAAACTGGACTAGCCCACAACCATCGCCCATGCCCACACCCACGCCCATGACCCACCTGACACCACAGGGTCCAAGACAGGTCCGAATGTTGTGCGAAATGTCAAGGTACAGTGTGTTGCATATGAGATTGCAGTACATGTTTTCCAAAAACTCAGCCTCACTACCTTTACCAGCACATTTACACCCTAATTAGGTCAAGGGATGTGACTCATCTTGTAAGCGGCAGGGCCTGCATCTACATCTAACACCAGAGACATTGCTGGATTGGCTGGAGGATAATATGCGGAACATATTTGTAAAGTATCTTACATCTATTGTGCAATGTTGAACCTAAACAAATAACACACAAATGTAAAATCTGTGGTCAAAACTGATTCCCTACCAGATTTATCTCCAAATGAAGAATACATAGACAACAATATTTAGAATTTGAAAGGAAGCCTTTGTTTTAGCACTAGATCCATGCTCATATTGAAATTATGACAATAATATTTTGTATGTGCAGATCCGGATTGTATTATTCTGAATTTATTTAATGACTGACCAATAAGAAAGCTCCATACCAAATATGTATAGGGCTCATATTTAAAATTTGTAATTAAAATTGATCAGCCACCATATTCATGCTTAAATTCTATATATGGCACATATCTCAGAGTAAAACAGATTTTATTTCACAGTTTGGATATAAGATGCCATCAGATTTAGGATATTGTCCCCCCAATTTGCCCAAATGTCATATCACAAACATATGTAAAATTTGATATCCAATATCATTACAGTACAGATTCTATCACAAATGTAAAATATTTCTGTGGATATGATGTGAATCTGTCCCACAGGCAGATCCCATCCTGCCTCAGGTGTAAGAATCTGACTTTGCGGGATTGTGGTTTAAAAATAGTGTTGTTGTCAAGGTGAGTTCAAATTGAGTTAAACTTGACTCGCTTTGAAAATGACCAAATTCATTTCAACTCAAACCTACCAAGCTAAATCAAGTTGTAACTCGTTGAACTCGCAAGTTAGAATTGAGTTGATGTATGTCATATCCGCATATCCAGATCTCAGATCTGACCCTTATCTCATCTCAGATCCACATCTTATCTCCAATCCTATCCACATCTTATCTCCCTCCAACATCTCGTCATTCAATCTGTCCACTCGTCAGGTCCAGTCCACAACTCATCCGAATCCACAACCAGCGCTCGTCTCCTTTTGGTAACCCCCTAACTCCGGTATTTCGGTTATCTGTATATCTGTCCTGCTCCCTTATCCACTACCTATGTTTCATTTCTATTTCATGATTTGTGATCTGTTTCTACTTACCAATAGACTATCCACATGCTTTGTACATAGCCTTGGACTCTGCTGATTGATCATTCCATTAGATACCTATAGTATATAACCTCCTGTAACTTTCTGTAGTACCTCAGTTTGAATATCATCTTAGTTCTACTCATTCCTGTCCTCTGGACTTGAGTACCTCTACTCTTGTCACCCTCCGAGACTTAGGATTGATTCCTATAGTCTATCCATATCTGCCTCTGTCTCTGACAGTCCATTACCATTAGTTTCTAGTCTGGACTTGTCTGGATTAGCCTTACGATACTTATCCCTCATCTGGAAGTCATCTGGATCCGTTACACTACTCATCCAACCTTCTGGATGCACTAGTCTTGCCTTCCTGAAATAAGGGGCAATACTTGGGTAAGGGGCACAGCACACGAGCTGAGGCCAAAGCCCTTCGGATCCAGTTATCCTTTGAGTACAACCTTAACAATGTAGTTCACTTCCATACATCATAATCCCCTGTGAATGGCCAATATCATTATATCTCACTGCAATTGGCATGAGCTGCAACAGACTGGTAGCTGCCCCTCCAACATTCAAAAGGATTTGGAATTTTCTAGATGATCAATCTTGGCTATTGAACCCTGACTGAACCCATTTAATACTCAAATATCATGTAGCATGGAACTGTGAGCAACATTTTTGGCACCATGTCATTGCAGCAGAATGCTGGGCCATGGTCATTTTCTTTGAGTCATCTCAGTCTAGAACACTTGAATTCTCACCAAAACACACTGTCTCCACTTCAGACTCCAAGTGGATCCTTTCAATCACTCCGGAACATTTCACCTGGTCCAACAACTCAGTCTTCTGCCCCAAGTGCAAATGGTGAAGAAGGCTTCTCACATTATTATCATGTACTGCAAATTCCACCTGCACAAGATCTTCATTCATCACACAGTGGGCTGTACACTACTTTGATGCAAGCAATGCCTCCACAGAATTTTCATATGCTCTGCACAATGTGGGGACTGCCTCAGTACAACCCTACTAATGCATCATCACCTTTGCATTTACCTGTGGCCAGGCTTAGACAACCCCAGGATATGATGCCACAAAGTGCTATGAATGCACCCTGTCAGAATACGACTGGCAAGGTGGTCAACACAGGTGTAGCAGAGAAGAGAAGCCAGAAATGCAAAAATATGACCCCAGCTAGCGGAACAGCACCTGCTCAAAAGCAACAGAAGGCAGATGCCAGTACAGCTGCTACCACGCCAGCAACAGCAGCTGCTGTATGTGGAGTTGGGCCTGTGTCAACACCATCCTCCAACACTGTGCTGATTAGTGAACCTTCAATTGCAGCAGCAGGCAACATGGCTATTCCAACTGGCTCAGGACCAGTTCCTCAGGCAAGACAGCCTCCACGTGATACAAAGGTTGCTGCTTCTGATGTGTGGTATTTCATGTGGGCAGTGAATTCCCCCAAAAAACCAGACAAAATGCCAGAGAATCAGCCAAGGTTAATGAAAAAGCCCAACTCACCATATGTTGCCTGTCAACTCTGTGGGTGAGTATCACTTCATCAGGAAAAACTGTATCTCTATATAGAAGACCTTCCTCTATATAGCCTCTATAGTACACCATAGCTCTATACAGTCTATGACTAGCTATAACAGTATATAGACTGCTATAGAAATCATGTAATTCTATAGATTGCCATAAAGTACAACTTTGGTTTTCATCAGAATTTTTCCCACAGTCAAGGTGCTTTCTTGAACCATCTACTTTTTTGAGTATTTTGCTTATATTTCACTAGGATCTTAACCTATTGATGTCATAAGACTATGGATAGACTCTCCTTGACAAGAACTACAACTTTGGTTTTCATCGGAAAAGTTCCCATGGTCAAGGTGCTTTCTTGAACTGTCCACTTTCGAGTATTTTGCTTATAACTTACTAGGATTTTAATCTATTGACATCATAAGACTATGGATAGACTCTCCTTGACAAGGGCTACAACTTGGATTTTCATTGGAAAAAGTTCCCATAGTCAAGTAAGCAAAAATGCGAAAATTCACTCAATCAAAATTCACCAAGTCTTGTGTTGTGATTTTATTTGGCACAGCTTATATAAGTAAAAGTGCGGTCAACCACAAATCTTTTCCCATTTTTTCCTTCCCTTCTCTTTCCTTCCCTCCTCCTCATTCTCCTTCCACTCAATAATTTTCGCATTTTTGACTATCTGGTAAGTCTTTCTTCTGCTTTCTCTCTTCTCCTCCTTCCCTCTCTGACCTCTCCTTCTAGCTCCGCATTTTTAACTATTAGGTAGTAAGTCTTTCTGTCTCTCTTTTTCTTCCTTTCCTCCTTCCATTCAATCATTTTCGCATTTTTGGCTATTTGGTAAGTCTTTCTCTCTTCTTCTCCTTCCTCTCTGACCCTTTCCTTCTTCTAGCTCTTTTCCCTCCTCCCCCTCAATAATTTTCGCATTTTTGATTATTTGGCAAGTCTTTCTTGTGTTTTCACCTTTCTTTTCTGATTCTTCTTTCTAGCTATCTTACCTCTGCCTCCTGTAATTTTCGCATTTTTGCCTCCTTGGTAGTTAGTAGTTTACATGTGTTGTAGTAGTTACTTGAAATATAATTTGAAATTTTCGCTTTTTTTTTTGGTTTTGAGAGCTACAATGGCAACAAAGTAGCTACCAAGATAGCTTGAAATGGGTCTGATGTTGGTCATCTATATAGTAGGATATAGTTACCATACTATTGTATGGTACTATAGCACACTATAGCACATTATATATTGCTGTAACTAGCCTACACAATTGAGCACTTGGTTATATGAGCTATGGCTCTATGGCCCCTATATATAGCATCTTATAGTGCTATAGATTGCTATATAGCCATATCACATTTTCCTGATGTTGGTTTAATTAATATTGGTCAGACACTCACAATGTTCAGGGATGACAAGGAGAACCCATGATGGAAAGTTTACAAAGTTGGTGATGGAATGACAGTAACCTGCCGAATCCACTTGTTAAAGCACAGTCAATGGTACAAAGAAATCTGCACAATTGTGGGACTCAAAAACAGTGAGGAAGACCCTGGGAAACAAATTCAATGCTTGCTATTTACAATTGAGATGTTCTATCATCTGCTCATGAAGTGGATAGCTGTCAATGATCAGGTGAAGATATTTTAATGTTCACGAGCTTATCTAACAGATGTACTCAGAATACCACAGTCCTTCAATGTTATTGAATGTCCTGAATTTCGGGATCTGCTTTTGTACCTTGGAGAAGGCAAAATATAGGACAAGAACCTCCCACATTGCATGAAGCTGACAGAAATGACTCTCAAGGAGTTTTGGACAGAGTACTGCAAAATTAAAGATGATCTCAAGGTATGACACAACAGATTTCATATGTGTTCACATTACAACACTCATCCATTTGTCAGAATTCTCTCAGTCGCATTTCTCATACCACTGATCTTTGGAGTGATCAGAACCTGGATAGTTACATGGCACTAACAGCACATTTCATGACATGCTATGACGATCATACCAGTGCTAGGCATGTATGATCGATAGCATGGTTCTTCTCACCTTCAGGAAAGGAGATAAAGCATGGATCATTAAATCCATATATATTGACCCATCCACTCTTACTCCAGTCCAGTCCTAGGAATCCACCCTCCCATGTCCTATCCATGTCCACCTATCTCCACTGGTGCATTAATTTTCCCAAATGTCATTGCTAAACGAGCTGTAGGTCTTATTACACAACTACTCACAATCCACAGTGCATGATGTCTTATTACCTATAGACTCATCATGCGCTTGCTAACTATGCTACAATTCTTGCCTACACATTCCAGACATTCATGCACTATGATATAAACAACTGCAGTACATACAATTGAGTAGTTCCCTTCCCCCTGGACTCAGCTCTATAGGAGAGTCATTCTCATGTTATTTTTGTAGACCTTGCACAATCCATCTATTTTGCTCTTTCTTGGCAATCCTGCACATTTCGACTGCTCTGAAGTTCTGTACTGCTAGGATCTTACCCTTAAGCTCTTGCAAGACTACCTGACCCATGACCAGTAGTTTAGCACAGTTCTTCATTTGCACTATATCCCTTGTGACCAGCTGCTCCATAGAGTGCAGTCAATTTTGTGTGCATTACATCTGCCGCACCAGCATCTGACATCCAATACGCTTGCTTGTATCTTCTAATGGTTCATCCCACTCTTGTGATACTAACATCAGTTGATTTTTGCCCATGTTCATGGTCAATTCCTTGGCATAGAAATTCAAAGGTATACATATGGTCTGCACTCAAGTTTCTTAGGCCAACATAGGTTATAACTCCTTCGCTCACTTACTTCCCTCACACATAATTGAAGGAAGTGCTTCAATAGCAGTCCTCTCAGGCTGATCAATTAACTTACGCTTCTTAGGATAAGTAGTGCTAGTTGCTAACCGCCTAGTACCAATTTCTTCTTCACAGCGTGATGGGAAAGGCTACTTAGTTTTTAAAGCACATCTCATTGCATTTCACTTTATTGAGGGGGCTCATACTGGTGCACACCTTGGTCAAGAATTCCTTAAAATCACTGATGAGCTCGAAATTAGCAACAAGGTACAGGTTGTTCCCCTTGTCACATTCAATGTTCATACTCACATTGCACAGCTTGGTCAGATCACTATGGACAATGCATCCAACAATAACACATTCATGGTAGAGATCGAGGGTGAACTCAGGTGAAGAAATATTCCTTTTGATCATGACAGAAATTATCTATGGTAAGCCAAGGTTGAAGCTTGAAAATTTCACTGACCAATCATTATCAGGTGCTTCCCACATGTGGTTAACCTTGCAGTGCAAGCAATCCTTGCAGAATTAAAGAAGAACCCTTGCTTTCCTGTTCTTGCAACCTCAACTGATCCTGCCAGCCAACAAGCACTTCAAGCATGTATTAGAACACTTGAGTGAGACCCAATTGGACAATGTCGCAGAATAGTTTCAGCTTGTCGTTTATCTGGCCAGCACCATCGTTGTCTCCAGACTGTGATCCAAGAAGGGAATGAAAATGGGTACTGGAGAGGTAAACTTCCTGATGGAAAGACCACACTCCTGACATTACAGCTACTGCATGACTGTACAACTAGGTGGTCTTCAACATTCAAGATGATTGATAGAGTGCTATTGCTAAACCCTGTACATACTTGTGTCAATGCCAGAGCTCACACTAACATGTTCTCTGCTGAAGGCAATCTAATCCTTCTTATTGGAGACACAGAATGTTGACATCACAGACCTCTCCATGGATGTGAAGGATACTGATGTTCTTTGTGACATACATCAAATCATCAAGGTTCCTCATGTAGCACAGGAACTCCTTTCTTTGGAGTGGACACCAACTCTATTAATGGCCCTACCAGCTTATGAAGTACTTAGTTGTCAGTGGACCCAATTATGAAGCACGATATGGGAGTTGTCCCACTATATTGATGTCAGTCTTGATAAACTGAGGCAGTACATAAACAAAGGAAGGAAAACATGCATATATGCACTTTCAATGAGTGTGTTTCTATTTCTTTCACTTGTTGATCCATCATTAATGATGTCTGGACTCCTTTAACTCCTTTTCATATGTGGAACAAAAGTTGTCAACCCAAGCATCAAGCTCAAGTGGTTGAAGGAACACTGGGAGGCTCAGGATGTCCAAAATGCTCGAGAATGGATACTACAGGCAGTACATTTTTTTTGTGCATTCTGGACGAGTCATGACTTTCAGTGTCCAGATGACTTCATTTTGTATGTCCATCAGAGTTGGCCAGGCCCAAACCCAATTGGAACCATCCGCACGCTCAGTATCACAGCAGGAGCTCACCAATTCAACAGTGATTGCTTCTCAGTCTTTGTCCACTAGATACAGATGCATGAACAATCTCAATGTAACCATTTGGCACTCAGCATCCACTACTAGCACCAGCACTACTCCTCCAACCCCCACCATCATCATCTCTGAACCAATGATGCACTCACTAGCACCAGAAACCACAGAGGAATGCATTCACAAGGAACTCAAACAGGACAGGAAAAATGTTGAGTGCGAGTTTTCTTGTTATGAAGATGCAGGTCTACTACTCAAAATGGCTGAGCACACAACAGATATAGTTCATTTCTGGGAGGTATGCCATACAATTCCTTCATTAATTTCATAGGATTAACAATTGCTATATAGCAAAAAGAGCACATATTCCTGCTTTTATTTTGTGTTGCTATGGATGTCCTACCTGCTCAAGCTTCATCTGTGCCTTCCAAGCATATTTTTTCAGCCAGTGAAGAGACCTGCACTCTGTGGTGCAGCAACCTATCTCTGATCACACTCGAAGCACTACAAGTTCTGAAGTTCATCTACAAGCAAGACCACCTTGATTTTACAGCGGACCTAGTGGCTAACAAGCAAGACTACACAATATGTGGACCTGTAACTCCAAGAGCAGTTGATGAGCTGATGGCTACTGGGAATCTTTGAGAGCTCAATCAGTTGCTCATGAATGCAAGGGAAATTGATTGTAATTAGTTCTGTCTGCTTTTTGTGTAGCTACTTGCAAATAATTGTTATTGGTGGTACAAGCTTCACTGGCTTCTCATTGGCTGGACTATCAGTCCATATCACTCCCAAACTTGTTACCAACTTGCAAGTCAAACGAGGCACAATTTATTATAACTCATAAGTGCTAAGTTGTGTTGAGTTGCTGCAATTTCCCACCTCAATTCAATTCAATTCGCCTTGGTGGCAACACTATTTAAAAGTCTTGCAACACTTTCCGTTTTGGTTAGGCTAAAATCTATCCTGTAAATACCTGGTTTTGGTTATGTTTGAACCCTGACTCAAGTTTCACAAAATTTAATCAAGATTATCAATGCAATGCAAGATTATCATTGTGTTAGTGTATTATCTATCTGAAGCCAGTGTAATATAGTATCTACAAGGGTGTTTGTGTCAGTCCAACTATCAACACATAGCACAAAAATCTTTCAAATTCTGCTAGTTTGTCACCCATCAAGTTGTTCATGGTGCTCAGAATGGCAAGAAACTTTCAATTGCATGCCATCTCCCCAAAAATGATCAATTTGCATGTTGTCTTCAGATTGTTTGTCCAAGCTGCAAAATGTGGCAGTGTCAGTGAGTGCCCTGATATACTTCAAGTTTTTAAGTTGTTCTTCTTCAGTCTCACCAAGGAAATCTTGGCACAGGCCGAACCAAATGAATTGGATGACATTGCACATTACAAACAGGTGTTGAAATTTTGCTTTAATTTCAACCTTCCCATCCTGAAATAATTGAGTGAAGTCTCTGGGCAATGGATGAAAATGACAATGTACCTGACCAAAAGTGTAGATGTGCATGAAAACCAGACTGTTGGCATCCATCATGACCTTTTGGATCACTCATTTGCAATAAACAATAGGTGGTGTAGCACTGTGGAGAGGAGGGAATAGGTGATACGCATTGAAGATGCCCTTGCACATGAATTTAACAAATTTCCTGTACATTACTGACAACACATTTGCAACATCTTTGTAGTGTTGACTGGTTATAAAATGTTTGAATGTAACTAGGGATATGCACAGGTTTTGGAAACCTATGTGGGTCACAGGTGTGGGTACACCCTGGGTATGGGTGGGGGTCTGGTCCCAGCCCACCTGTACCCTTACCTGTACCCTTGCCTTGGGTTGACACATGAAATAAACCAAAGCTCTGCTACTGTACAGTTGTCAAACCTTAATGATACTCACTATGTAGATTTACAAATGAAAGTTAGTGCACCCTACAGCCTACATACCATGTTACAGTAACATCTGCTCATTTAGCCCCTATTCATTTTCCTCACTCATGCCCTCACTGGACTCCTTCCTCTTTGGGTAATTGCCCCCTTTCTCTTTCTCAATTATTCTATCTCTTTCTCTTGATTGTTCTACTGACCATTCTGTCAGTTGTACCCTATCTTTGGTTCATCCAATGACTCACCGACCATATGCCCTTACCGTCCAACTGGTCCTTCTTACTTACTATGGTATTCTGACTCGTTATGACTCACTATGACTCATGTCCCCTTTACCCTTACCACTCAACCAGTACTTACTACTTACTTTGGTATCTTGACTCATTGTGACTCATTCACCCTCTATCCTTACCACTAATACAGCAGACCTGCCCTTATCCCTTCCAATGGTATATACTTTGTGGGTAGCACTTGTATTATCTAACTTGAATCTACTTGGTTCATACTGTTTACTCTTTGAGCCCTAAGCAAGCTCTCCTCTTATCAAGTACTTTCATTGGAGCTCATTACTGCCAACATCCTTAGCCTTGAAAGAGAACAATTGATGACTTTGCTGTCATAATCATTGATAATCAATCATAGCCCTTGCAGCTAGATTGATTGCTGTGAACTCATACCTATGAACACTTGCTGGTTGCAGCAGGCTTGGTGCAAGCCCCAATCCAAGTTCTATGTTACTCACTTGCTTCATCCATGTGTTGCAGACTTAGCCTGATTGTAACACACCATACAGCTCAACTTGCTTTTGAAAACTGCTAAATGAGTCACCAAATTGACTGACAAGGCTGGAGCCACTATTGAAGAGAAGCTTGATGGTGCCTTGACCAAGAAAAGGAAGAACCACACAAGCAGAGAAAGCACAACAGCCATAAGTGCTGTCCAAATATGAATAAAATAATCCTAAGGGTGTATTTTATTCTAATCATATTTTATTCTCTATCTGCCCCAAGATATTTAATGATAGCATTACTGTATTCATATTGTATTCATAGGTATTCATATCTAATCATATTTAATGGATAGAAACACCATTGAGATACTGAATTCCATCACCAAGGCCAAGCTTCAACAATTCCTTTGTAATGATGGCAGTGGAAGCAGTCTCTACAGTCATTGAAGAGCATGAATCAGAAAGTGTGTTTGCTACTAGAAAACAGGTGCTCAATGGCAACACTGACAGCAGGAATAGCAAGGACATCATGAGCAATGTGTGACAGGATAGGAAATGTTGTCTCATGTTGCTGCAAAGACAACAGTTAGACATTTTTGATGGGAATTATGTGAGAAGGTCACTCACCTTCCACCACTGAAGTGAATTGGTCATTTGTTCAGGTGGACAAGGGTAGAGACCACCTAAATAGACATCTACCTCATTCTGCACTGCAGAGGAACTGCCACTAGACATGGTTAAAGCTGCAATGAGGGCAGACTTTGATGGTGAGATTGGGGCTGATGCAGGAGTGGTGGCTGACATAGTGCTGTCATCAATGTCATAAGTCTTGTAAAGGTGTTTGAGCAGGATCTGACCATGACTGCTGAGATTCCCAGTAGGCCATAAGTTCTGGTCTTTGAAGTATGCAACTCATATACATGGATGCAAAACTAGTACACAACATAGTACTATGAGCTTGGTGACCCATAAGACAATAAAAACACTTACAGTGGCTCAAAAAACTGTCCACATGTTTTTGCATTTTTTACTATTTACAATATTGTGTGAGAATACATAAAGACCTCAGTGACATGCTGATACCATATTGTAGTGCTGCTTCAGGGCTTTGGATTGAGCACCACATCATGAGAATCAGAGGAGATATGGTGGAGATACAAGGCTTACAAAATCATGACTCATGTGGACAGTTTTTTGAACACATATTAAAACTATATAAATCATCATTTATGACACCATAACAATCATGCCACCATTAAATAAATTATAAAGTGGTGTCATTATGTCATTTTAAAACCATATCTAACTATACAAACCAAAAATTTCCATATGTCATGGTTATATTCACCATGAAAGCCACCCCCCCTGCTCAAAGGGATAATATCCTCTCTCTTTCCTATTCTGGCCTCTCTGCTTGTCAAATTTCCTCTAGAACTGGAGTATCCAAGTCCACTGTGGCCAAGTTCATCAAAGAAAGTCACACAGACAAGGAAAACTTCTGTGAAGGGCATCCATCCAAGCTCACCTCTACTGATAGAAGGGCTATTATTCAACATATCACTACAGGAAAGGCTGATAATGCTGTCCAGGTCACCTATTACATCAATTTCACCATCACATTCCCTGTCTCTTCACACACTGTGAGAAACATTCTCAAGACAGCTCATCTCAGGTCAGTAACAAGGAAGAAAAGGCTCTCCTCTCTATCATACATAAACAGAGATGACTAACCTTTGCCTTAGCCCATCAGAATTGGATTACATGGACTGGAAGCTCAGAATTGGATTACATGGACTGGAAGCATGTTATATGATCATATAAGACCACAATAAATAGGATTGGGTCAGATGGCAAGGTATATATGTGAAAAAAGAAGGGTGCTAGTCCTCTCTGCATATGTGTGATAGAGAGGAGAGCCTTTTCTTCCTTGTTACTGACCTGAGATGAGCTGTCTTGAGAATGTTTCTCACAGTGTGTGAAGAGACAGGGAATGTGATGGTGAAATTGATGTAATAGGTGACCTGGACAGCATTATCAGCCTTTCCTGTAGTGATATGTTGAATAATAGCCCTTCTATCAGTAGAGGTGAGCTTGGATGGATGCCCTTCACAGAAGTTTTCCTTGTCTGTGTGACTTTCTTTGATGAACTTGGCCACAGTGGACTTGGATACTCCAGTTCTAGAGGAAATTTGACAAGCAGAGAGGCCAGAATAGGAAAGAGAGAGGATATTATCCCTTTGAGCAGGGGGGGTGGCTTTCATGGTGAATATAACCATGACATATGGAAATTTTTGGTTTGTATAGTTAGATATGGTTTTAAAATGACATAATGACACCACTTTATAATTTATTTAATGGTGGCATGATTGTTATGGTGTCATAAATGATGATTTATATAGTTTTAATATGTGTTCAAAAAACTGTCCACATGAGTCATGATTTTGTAAGCCTTGTATCTCCACCATATCTCCTCTGATTCTCATGATGTGGTGCTCAATCCAAAGCCCTGAAGCAGCACTACAATATGGTATCAGCATGTCACTGAGGTCTTTATGTATTCTCACACAATATTGTAAATAGTAAAAAATGCAAAAACATGTGGACAGTTTTTTGAGCCACTGTACCAGCACCTAGCAAAGGATAATTGGATTCTAAGGCTTTGTTCATGTGGTGCTGAAGCTTATCAAGGCCAGCTTGCAAAGCCTGTGTCAGTCCATACACTCACCACTTCTTTGGAACTTGCTTCAGGTGCATCTCAAGATATTTCTCTGTTTGTATGTAGAGTGGGAGTGTTTGGCAGATTGTAGGAATGCCTTTCTTCTGCAAAAATAGTGTTGAAGTATGAAATACCTTTGAGATCATGAGCACATGGAGTACACAGTCAAAAAAAAATACCTCAAGGATATCAGATTACTGGCCCCAAAACTCCCAGTCAAGCAAGCTGAGACACTATTTCTTTTTCTTTTGTGCTGCCATGTCCTTTTTCTTTCCAGTGAGACCATCATCAAGACATTCAACCCAAAGGTTAATTGCCTGCACAACACATGAAAACCACAAGTAAACAAATACAAGCCAATGTGCACACCAGTTTGAGTTTGATAGACTGCTCAATCTCTGCATGAGTTGTGTTCCAACATATGAGCATGCTACAAATAGGAATGAGATAACATATCTGTTTATGATGGACTTCAGATGCAAGGAAATCAACAACAATGGCATGAAGCTGTGCATGCCCACATTATGAGTCAATAGCCAATGGACAAGGTATGACATACCTTGTCAATAGCACTGAATTTCTTTGTCTTCTTGCAAGCAATATTTGACATCTTCTTGCTTTAGAGCCTGGCCCTGTGTGAAATCCAGTCTCAGGAACATTAACCTCTGCTTGATCTAAATCTGTGTCATCTCTATCCTGTCCATCATCAGTCTCAGATTCTGTGTCACTTGCACCAGAGACAGCATCAACATTAGTATCTGATCCCTCTGCCTGAACTCCCTTTGCTCATTCCTCTTTCATCTTTGCTGTTTCTTCCTGGACTTTGGGGTCATTGTCAGGGTCATAGGTGAGTGAGAACTGATGGGCAACCAAGTAGAGATCATCTTCATCAGGGTCTGGTGTGCAGCTGAGCTTATGGTGCATAGCTCTAATGAATAGCATATTTGGTGAGCTACATTCCAGAGTATTTTTTGCCACTCACTGCATGTCAAGGTTGATGACATGGGCAGCACACCCAATTTGCACATTAATTTGATTCAAGAACACATTTTCATTTCCCAGCTGCTTGACAAGATTCTCATTCAAGACTGTATTACTGGCTGTATTATTGGTAGCATGAGCAACTATGCAGATTGTGAGAGTAGAATGGTATGGCATGATTTTTGTATGTACTGAGTTTGTGTGTCACTTTACATGCCTGCAATGCCTTGAAAAGAGCACATTCTGTTGCCTTACCAGAGTAATTTCTGTCAAGTGGGAGTAGTTCAATTGGACAAGTATGTAGGTCCCAGTTGTCATCAATCCAGAATGCGACAGATCCAACAAAGGCATACACAGAATTTTTGCTTGTCCAGACATCACTTGAAAAGCCAATCTAAGATGAGTTTTCCTGAAAGTGAATCAATGAGACTTGACACAGACAAACATAAGGCTTGGAAGGCACAACCTGGAGTATCTTGTTAATCTTCTCATTCATCTTGAGTTCTAGCCAGTCAAGATCACACCAAATGGTCTGATGAGATGGAATTTTGTACCTGCAAGGTAAAATATATGTCAAGGTTTTCATCATACCCACTTGTTCACCTAATGAAAAAGGCAGATCATCTTCTAAGATGCCCTTGATGAAGTGTTCTCTCCAACCCCTCTGTGTCACTTGCTGGGCTGGGTTCTCGAAACCTCACTTTGTGTATGCCTGGATGAAATCTTGCTGGGCAGTGGACCCCAATGTGGTGGTGGTGCAGGAACTATTATTACCATTCTGCCATTCTACCCATGCTTCATAGGAGTGGTCAGCAGAGATGTTTTTACAGCCATGAGAAGGATGGGAAATGAAGTTACTTGTCATCAGCAGCTTGATGGTCTCATTGGCATAAGATTTGCATTTTAATGTTTGAGGGGATGTTCAGATTGTGCTGCAACACTTTAGTTGCAATATTAATATATTATTTAGCAAGGATAGCCCTCACCTGCACCAGCAACAGTGCCATTTCCAGATCGGCCTCCCATCATGTATGGCAAGCTTTGGTTTATCATGTTGCTCTAAGGCCCACTTTAATTTTGTTGGGGCTCAACCAGATTTGACCTTCACATCCTCCATCTCTTCATCTACAGATGTATCACCATCTTTCATTGTAGTACACTATGAACATGTTAGCAAACCATGATCCAATATTGTCACACTCACATTATCTTCTTTTTTGCCACTTGTTCTTTTCCAGGCTGCAGATTTCATCACTATTAGTACTAAATATAAGCATGATTTTATAAATAACTTACTACTACATCTTCATCAATTGAAATATCAATGTCTGAGGTCAGATGTGTTAAGGTTGCATGCTCAAGGGGGGTCAGATCACAAGGGCTTGGCCTCAGCTCATACACTGTGCCCCTTTCCTGAGTATGTGCCCTCAATTTCTGGGGGCTGAACAGTCTTCTGGAGTTTCCAGGTTTTGACTAGGGTGGATAATGGACATCTAGGTATGAAATGTGAGATAAATCTGGTGGACATTCCAGATATTGATTGGGCAAGGAGATAAGGCTAATCCGGACAAAATCCAGACTAGAAACTGACAGAGGATAGACTACCCTAAGGTAGAGCTGGAGATATAGTCTAGGATACAATCCTAAGACTCAGATGATGACAAGAGACTTAAATCAAGTCCAGAGCGTTACAGTGCCCCACTCTTTTTCTCATCATCACTGCGGACTCCTATATGGCTGTACTTCTAACACTTCCTTTTCACTGTGCTGTTCCCTCATGGTCTTCCTTATCTTTGACTCATACCTTGTTTTCCCATGAACCTTCTTTTCTCAGTAGTCATTACCCTTTGACCAGCCTGGTCTGTGCACGATTCCCTTATGTATATAAACCCTAGTTACCACTTGTATTCTCTCTAACTTGAATCTACTCAGTTCTCTTTGATACTCAAACTCTAGCTCCTTGGGAAGGAGGCTAGCCATTGTCCCATTGAACTCTAGATCCTGCAGGAGTCTAGACAATTGCTCCTGAGGGAGGCACTTGACTCAATAAGGCTTAGTCCTTGATCGACCCTGATCCTTGATTCCTTTATTGGAATGACACTCTATCCGAGTTTGTAACACAGAGGACACAGGAATGAGCAGGAACTAAGATGATATTTGAACTGAAGTATTTCTGAGAGTTACAGGAGGTTTATATACTGTAGGTATCATATAGGAATCAGTCAGCAAACACAAAGGCTATGTATGAAGCATGTGCAAAGTCTATTAGTAAGTAGGACAGATCACCAATAATGAATACTGGAAATGAAATGTATGTAACAGATCAGTAATCAGAAGGGAAACATAGTTAACCAGAGTCCAGAGACAGGGGAAGTCTAAATGGGGTTGGGTGCTGATATAAGGTTTTGGATTCCAGAAGGAAGATAAAGATAGAACAGATCATTGGAGATCCAGATTTAGAGTTGAGAGTCTGGAATGGCATATGACAGGATGATTCTTTGGAGGGTGATAGTCATGGTCATCCTTGTCAGTGTCTAGAAAACAATTGAATAAACTGACACTAGACAAACAATACTAATGGACATACCTTCTTGTCAAGGTCTCATAATCTGGAGTACAAGTTTCTCAGCAGTCACAGTACCTTTGTTTTGGACTGGGCCTTTTGCTAATTGGGTTTGCACACTGCTGGCAGCTATAATAGCAGTCTTCTGAAGTGTTGAAACCCTGATAGGACAACTATAAGTGATCCAGTCAAAGTGAATAATGGTAGTAAACATACACTTTATAGATTAGACTTGACAATGCTTCCACCCAAGCTTGTATGAGAGTCAGGCCATTGTTTGCTTCAATCCCAGGAACTCAAGTAAAATGTGATGTAAAGCTGTGGGCAAGTTGTAGACCATACTTGCCATGTACAATGAGTTTCTTTTTCTTATCATTATTACATTGTTCCCATGAGCGATTGAAAGAGTAAAATGGCCCCTCTTCCTCATCAACTTTAAAATCACAAAGATGCATAGCGAGAGGGCCATCTTCTGTTCCTTCTGGCATAGTCATTGGTAGGTTTGTGATCACATTTTGAAGGTCAATAAATAACCATGAAAGCTGATCCATGCTGCCAGATATGGCCATGTTTGTGATTTGAAGCACTTAACTGATTCTACTTGCAGATTTTGGTGGGTGGGAAATTTAGAGATAAACTGTACAGTTTATAATATATATTCTATGCATCATTTCATTCATGTTCCTGGTCAGGCCAACCTGGGTCCTAAATGTTGGTACCATATTCAGAATATGGATAAATACAGCGACCATAATGTATTGTAACCTATCTGCTCGTATTCCTCAAGACTGAGAATATGGGGCCAAGGTATTATATTCAGGGTATTCAAATATATTCACAATAATATTCAATCACATCCTACATATGCTTTCTTTGACCCAAAACTGTGCTGAAGGAATCAACTACTAAGCTATGGCACTATAAGGAATACCAAGTCAGAGTATATGTGTGGTCGTCTCTGCTCTGCCTAGACTGCTATACTTTGCAAAGGCAAGTGCATTCAACCCAAGGGGAAGCAAGTGCAACACATCCACAGGTCGTGTGAAGCATGGGAAAGTCACACACGCGGAGGCAAAGGCATGCACAGAGAGTGGTAGGGTGCACAAAGCACAGGAAAGTTGCACACTAATAGGCAAAAGTGTGCAGAGGGCTAGGAATGTGATGGGGACTAAGGGAAGATGATGACTGATACTGATGGGCATGAGAATGACAAATGTGATGATGATAGAGTGTGATTGCCAAAATGCTACTGACTATGGCTCAAAAAAGTGTGCACTATGCTGAGGGATGCTAAGGGATACTAACTGCCCACTAAGTGATAGCTAACTAACTGATAAAAATGCAAATGCTAATGTGCAAAAGCCAACTAAGCACATTCCCACAATATGGAGCCAACATGAGTAAGGTGTGGGAACAAAGAAGGTATATGTAAGTAAGGGTCCATGATGGAATATGGTGTCATGATAAGAATAAATGCAAAAAACATACCAGTAGGACTTGCTGGACAATGGATGGATGCTCCTGGATGATGGGTGATGAAGCGTGGGAAAGCGCGTGGGACGTGCGTGGGAATGTGTCACAAGTTGCACAATGCACTATAGGCTGAGTGAAGGAATGATATAGGGAATGATGCCACAAGTTCATGCTGTGAACTGTATGCAGATACATTGCAATATAGGGC
Source organism: Suillus subaureus (assembly GCF_016647635.1). NCBI lineage: Eukaryota > Fungi > Basidiomycota > Agaricomycetes > Boletales > Suillaceae > Suillus > Suillus subaureus. The sequence goes on from NW_024538653.1 coordinate 38,590, forward strand.
TCTACAGGCATACAGAGGCACAAGTCTCTACAGCGCATCATTGAGAATGATGATCAGTGGGCACATGAGTTCAAGTGTAGTGTGCAAGGATGCAAGACCACCATCTGACAGTATTTGGACAAAAAAGATGCCCAGTCCACTGGAAACATGCAGAAGCATGTCAAATTGTGTTGGTGTGGTGCAGTACTGCAAGCTGCTGATGACACAAAGGATGCCAGCAAGGTCTGCACCAAAATCATTCCAGGAATCCTGTGAGACAGATCAATAACAGCATCTGTTACGAACTAGGATGGTTGTAATAACAGCAGCTCAATAAGAGTGATGGCTGAAGTTATAGTCAAGACCTTTGCAAATGCAAAGGTTGTAAGACAAGACAAAGAGAGTGTCTTCGGCTTGAATATCAGTTCAGATGACTTAGGATTGGAGGTCCTAAGCAAGAGAAGTTTCTGGGTGAAAACCTAGTAAGATTAAAGTGAAGTTCTACTAGGTACATGACCAGGTTTATATAGGACATAAGTACTTTAGGGCAAGTACTATGAGTCAGAGATAAGGGATGCATCATTGATAAGCGATGAGTCAGAGATAAGAGATGCATCATAGATAAGAGACAAGTCACAGATAAGCGATGAGTCATCTAACGATGGCGATGGCGATTGCAATGTAATACAAGTATAGAAACAGATGAGTCAATGATGGCGTGGCATGGCGTGGTCATGATGTAATACAACTGTAAGTGAGGGAAAATAAGTAGGGGCAGGCGTAACTGTAATAGCATCCTTTGAATGCAAGGGGAAGGGGAAGGTGACATACTCCTACTGTTAACACACCTGTGCTGAGACCAAGTAAGTCTTTGATACTATGCAGCCAGACAAATTTGACATGACACAGAGCTGAGCTTGTGTGTTAGGTCTCCAAAAGCCTGCAACTATTCAAGACAGTCAAAGACCGAGGATTTCAATCATTAATGAAAACAGGCTGACCAGAATACTTCTTACCTTCCCCAATCACTATCTCATGTGACGTACAGCTTGTTTTTGCATGCACTCAATGTCACATTGCTAAAATGTTGAGAGTTAGTGACTTCATGCTCAATATGAATGAAACTGACTTGACTTACCAGGAATATGATGGCAAGATAAATTTTACTATGGACACTTGGACATCCACCAACCATAGAGCCTTTGTGGCAGTATTGGTCCATCTCAAACACAATGGAATCCCACTGAGTCTGCCATTAGACATTGTTGAGGTGGCGAAGGTATGTGAAAGACTTATGACTTGGAGGTGCCCACACACAATGACATGACAACTTGACCAGTCCCATACCAGTGTGGAACTTGCTGCAGTATTTGCAAAGATGCTACAAGAATTTGGAATATCAGACAAGGTACAAGGTGTTTAGGAGAAAAAGGAGAAAAAACTTACTTGCTAACTTGTCCCACAGATACTGAGTGTAACATATGATAACACCTCGAACAACATTGTCATGGTTGATGGGCTCAAGGACTTGCTTCCTGACTTTGGGGGGGCAGCAAGTCACACACAGTGCTTCTTCCACACTGTAAATCTGATTGCCAAGTCCCTGCTTGGTGAGTTCGACATAACAAAGAAGGCCAAGGCTGGAAGAGAAACAGACAATGATGTTGCAAGTGATACAAGTGATATGGAGCTTGCTGATCTGAGCAATGAAGTTCAGAGTGAAGATGCCAGTGCCAATGTTGGAGATGAGGAGTTGCCAGATAATGAGGATGGTTGGGTGGATGAGGTAGCACTGTTGGACCAGGATGAACAAATTGAGCTGCAAAGAAATATCCAACCAGTAAAGTTAGTGCTTTTGAAGGTAAGACAAAAAAAATGCAAGCACACCTTGATATTGACTGCTCCCTCTAGTTGCACAAGCTTTCTTACAAACTGATCAATTCCATGACCATCTTGCTTCCTGCCTGGCACAAAATCCTCCTCAACTTGCAAATGACTCCAATGAATATGCCATGGGACATTTGCACCCACTGGAACTCAACCTTCAATATGCTGGATTATGCTGTCATCCATCAGGAAGCAATTGACACAGTCACTCAGTGGCATGACCTAGGATTGCGCAAGTTTGAGCTTGTCAACAGTGATTGGGAGATAGTCAGCCAGTTGCAGGATGTATTGAAGGTAGGTGTGGGTCACTTACTGGAAATTGCTTACTAAACATGTCTTTCAAGATTCTCAAGGACACCACATTGTTTTTCTCACAGGGGACACCTAACCTTGCAAGGGTTATTCCCACAATGGATTTGATTGACAAGCAACTCACCACCTGCTCACACAACAAAAAATATTCTGCTTCTATTTGTGTGGTTGTTTGCCTTGCAAAACAAACACTCAACCAGTACTACCAGTTGATGGACAAGTCTGAGGTATACTGGATTGCTATGGGTGAGTCTTTTTTTGATTTAAATAATAATATGATACTGACCTTTGTTTATTTATTACTACAGTACTGCATCCACACCATAAATTGGCCTATTTCAAGAACACACAGTGGGAGGATGCCTGGATTGGGACTGCAGCCACACTTGTCCATGATGAGTTTGAATGGTCATACCTTGAGGTGGGGATTCAAGAGAACAGTGATGATATTGAGATGTTGAATACTATGGCTCATGAGGTATGTGTTTTTCTTTATGTTTGCATAGCTCAATATCATTAACTGCAACTTGACCTTTGAGAATTTTTTTGACAATATGCCAGCACTGGTGCCACCCAAGTTGAGTGACCTGGGGGATGAACTGGAGCACTACCTCAACACCAATATCAAGGATGTCCCTGATCCTATTGCCTGGTGACACAAGCACTGTGCAGTATATCCCCACCTTTCTCATATGGCCTTAGACTACTTAACAATACCTGGTGAGTCCATGCCCACCCTCCTTTATGGGTTCATTCTGACATATTTTTGTCACACATTTTTCATAGCTACATCTGTTGACGTTGAATGTCTGTTCAGCCAGGGATGCCTCACGTGCATTCATGTCTGATGGCTCAGTCTACTCAAGCGCTCCTATGCCTCAGTTATTGGAGCTGCCTCAACCTCATCAAGATGGAAGACATTGTCAAGATTAGTTCCCTACCTGATGTTGAAGATACTAATGAGAAAGAGCTCAAGGATGGCTGGGACTGCATTGAGTAGCTACATAGTACATTTTTTGTATCATTTCATTATAGTATTCTATACCCACAGGGTATACCCACCATGGGTGGTACCCTGGGGTGTTATATCCTCCTACCTGTCACTACACCCATACCCTCAGTGCAGGTATGGGTACATCTCAGGGTAAGGGTACAGGTGGCACCTGTGATACCCTGGGGTTTACCCATGCACATTCCTAGACATGACAGATGCATTGTTTGCCAGACCACCAAATGCAGTAATTCTCCCCCTAGATCTTTGGTGTAAAAATTATATCACCTCCTTCAACCACTTCTTCATGAACAAGTATTCCTCATGCTTGTCAAAATATGTTCATTTATACTATAGAAAGATATCCTCTTACAGCTGATTCCAAAACTATGCGGAATCGCAAAATCAAAACTTGAGTGTCGGAAACAGCCGAACAAGGACCCCGTAAGCATACTGTGAGATTTGCGCTGCACAGCATCTGTGTCATTCATTAATGCCGCCATGCACTGTTTCGAACAATCTAAAGGCTCAAATCCCTGTTCTCCGTCAATGTGGGCACTTCATTAAACATATCTGCCATCTACTTGGAGTAAAAAAGACTCTTGTGTACAAGGTTTTACAGCTCTGTCCCTTGACTTGGAGTTTACAGCACTCTCATATCCACAGCAAGCATACAGGCCAGCATTGCACCCTCACCATTGATGACATTGCCTTCATCACTGCCATTCTTCATCACCACCCTACTATTTATCTCAATGAGCTACAGCATGAATTGCACTCTCACTGTGGTGTGCTTGTGTCTCTGCAAACACTTCTTCGCACATTTTCGTGGTTGCATTTCAAGCACAAATGCATTTCCACTTATGCTCTTGAATGGAATGAAGAAAAATGTGCTATTTTTATGAATAGTATTGCTAGCATTGCACCTGACCCTGAAATGTTGATGTTTGGTGACAAGGCTGCGAAAGATGAGAGAACCCTCATTCGATGCTATGGCAGATCAAGGATTGGAATGAGGTATGTCAAATTTTACTGTGATTGACATGCAATGACCAGTCTAAATCAGATGCATCCAGATAAGTTTAATTTCTATGAATAATACAAAGATCACTTGCCCATGAGAGTTGCCAAGGAGGTACTTGAAAGTGTATTTTTTCCTCTCAGTGATCCTATAGTGTGATTTGTCATGCTTCATGAGAATTGTTGTCAGAAATTTGATGTAGTTGGACTCAGAGACTTGAAAGACCAGTTCCTTGACTTTTGTAGATTTCACTTCCTTGGTTTTTGCTTTGCCATTATTTTCAGTAGTAGTCTTGGTGTATGTATCAAGGTAAATAATGAATGTTGCCGTGAATCCAGGTGTCTCTGGGGAGGAATCTGATGGTGATGACATCGTCTTTCAGTGAACTGCATATACTACACTAGCGCTACTACAAATCTCGCAGTCATGTGCTTACAGGGTCCTTGTTCGGCCATTTCTGATGCTCAAGTTTTGATTTTGCAATTCCGCATAGTTTTGGAATCAGCTGTAATACATCATGTTCAAACATACGAAGAACAAAAAGATAGACAAAAAGTCAAATCTGAGACCCTGAAAGCAAACAAACAAGTGCAACTAGGTAGGTTGGTGTTCAAATTCATTAGAGTCTGTTCAGGAGGTCAGATTTAGGCCAACTTAGCTAACTTTTTCGAACTTCAAATCACATCAAGTAAGCCAGAGCTTGAATTCGAGTCACGCTGTTATCTCTGATACATACTACCATGTTGCTTCACCTGTTGCGCCATAGCAGTGACCCTGACTCAGATCCACCATCCCGTGATACTAGAAGTGACGAAGTCTTGGAAGATTACTCGAACTCTTGGGATGATGATGAGGCAGATGAAGGGGATGAGGTGAATGAAGGGGATGAGGTGAATGAAGGGGATGAGGAGGACAATGAAGATGATGCAGAGTGGGCACATAAGAAGACTCTTCAAGTGGTCATAGGCCTATTCCACCAAATAGTCACATCAGGTTCTGAAACTCTCACCATTGCGACGGACACCTTCAACTCCTACACAAATACCCACTACAACAAGACACCCTACCATACCTCAGCACTATGAGGGATTGGCTGGGTTACTGAACTTATCAATGGTCACGCTGAACGTATCCAATGCAAGCTGGGCATTCACTGCCATGTATTTATTGTATTACTCAATGTACTTCAGGAAGGTGGGATCAATGATTCGAAGCATGTAAAGCTGGAGGAGCAATTGGCGATTTTTCTGTATGCTTGTGTCACCAGTCTTTCTGTATGCCACATTGGCAAGTGTTTCCAACACTCTAACAACACTATATCAAGGTATGTTTTCACTGACTCTCACATCCTAACGAAGCTGATTTCTTTCCAGATATTTCAAGCGAATCCTTATCGCATTCTCCTCCCATCCTATCTACCCTGCCTATGTTCGGCTTCCTGAGGCAGATGCTCCAACCCCCCCTAAAATCCTCAACAGTCCTAAATTTTACCCTTACTTTGCAAATGTCATTGGTGCCATTGATGGCACACACATCACTTGCCACCCATCAGCCGCTGATTGCCAATCTTCCCATGACTGCAAGGGAAACTTATCGCAAAACTGTCTTGCTGCCTGTGACTTCAACATGCAATTCACCTACATGTTGAGCGGGTTCCAAGGGTCTGCAGCAGATGCTCATGTCTACCACATGGCTCGTTTGTCAGACTTCACAATCCCTCTGGGAAAATTGTATCTCACTGACACTGGATTCGCGGCATGCGATGAGTTACTTGTACCGTATTGTGGTGTTCGCTACCACCTTGCTGAATGGGACCATGTGGGCCTCTTGTATGTTGGCTCCCAACTTACCACACTCTAGTACTTACATACATGGCTTGTAGACCCTGCAACTGCCAAGAACTCTTTAATCTATGTCACGCAACACTCTGCAATGTTGTTGAGCAGATTTTCAGTGTCATCAAGAAGTGCTTCCGCATCATTCAGCTCCCTCCTGAGTACAGCTCAGATATTCAATCCCACATCCCTCCAGTGCTATGTCTAGTTCACAACATCATATGTATTCACGACCCAGATGATTTATTAGACTACTGCCATGTGGAATCAGACAAGTGGAGCACTCCTTACTATAGCAGTACACTTTCTGATGGGCCTCCAACTGAAGCAGCACACACTCGTGCACATCCACTATGTGATCAAATTGCACAGGACATGTGGGAGGATTATTTGGCAGAAAGAGTTCATCGAGGGCTGCCAATGCCGCCTGGTGTAGAAGAATAGTCAATCTCACATTATCACTCTCAAATGTAGCACAGCTGGTTGAATTGATGAACTTTGGATATGCTAATACATCGAAAACCTAGTTACTGCCACTCGCATGAGCCTGTAGGTAGTCTGCTAAGAATAATTTGCGGACACCAACTCATGTGATGTTAAGGTAAGAATCAGCAACTATAATGTCAGATTGAAACACTTTGATCATCTTGAGAACCTCATGATCATCAAGATCAGGCTCCTCTTGTACCAGGCAGACAGCCCTTTGCTTGCAGACTGGGGGCGGCTCATGACCCGCAGCAACTTCCTTAAGCACAACAGTTGTGGTGTCAATGCTGCTCTTCACCTGTCCACCCAACTCCTCCAATGCATTTAGCAAAGTGCACTGGGATTTTGATGACCCTCCTGCACTCTTGCCAGACTTCGAAGAGTGAGGAGGGTGAGATTCCTGGCATGAGGTATCATCATCCATAGTCTTGTGTTTGATGGCCATTGAAGAAGCTGGTGTGGAATTGGACACCAATGAGGGTGCGGAGGGTATGAGGAAGCGTGGCAAGCATGGTGCTGTATTGGAGGATTGGGCCACTGAGATGAGCTGAGGTTGGACAGTGGAAGATGGGGTGGGGGGTCTTTGGGGACAGGCATCATCTCAGTGTTGGTGTTCTTGTGGAACTCGATGTTTTCGAGCAAGTTCTCTAGTGACTTCATTATGATGTCACTAGCGCTTGTGCTGTTGGTGGGCATTGATGTGTTGGCATTGATGTCGAGGCTTGCATGGAAACCAGTCCAGGTACTGGTGTGAGATGGGAGGATTTCGGTGAGGGCCTCATAGTGTTCCCAGCCCAAGGATTTGATGGACTTTACTTGAGGATCTGCCTATGAAAATTGTGAGTGCAGTGGTGAAGAGATGGCTGAAAAACACATACCTTGAGTAAATCCGCCCAAATTGTCTCAGATTCGGCAGTGATATTCACACCCTTCTCATGAGTGTAGGATATACTGGATGAGTTGGCTATCTTGTCAACAACTTTGAAGAACTTGCGCAGCTATAAGAGTAGTGGTATCAGTAATCATAGTGCCACTGGAGATGAATAGAATACTTACCCACCCCCACTTCTGATGGCATGCATCAGGGCTTTTAGGGGCACCCACCCCTGGAGTGCCCTTATTAGCCATCTCTGCAGCTGCAGCAACCCAGAACGATTTGTCGAAGTTCATCCCATCACCACCCTTGGCTTGATGGGTGGCGATGTATGTGATGAGGGCACTCTCATCCACCTGGGTCCAGATGCAATGGGATTCTTTTTCAACCATTTTGTTGGTTTGGGCAGATCTCCTCTTTGCCTTGACCATAGTGGTCCTAGTACGTACATGGAGGTGTTGGGATGAAGCTCGGGTTGCGGGCATGATTGATCATTGATAGGATAAGTAATTGTGTGACATGTGTTGGTCACATCAACCAGCAGTTCGGCAAGCTTACTTAATGTGGTTTGAAGTTCGAAAAAGTTAGCTAAGTTGGCCTAAATCTGACCCCCCGAACGGACTCTCAGTCTCGCAGCGCTGGTCGCATGCCCAAGAGAAAACGACCCTCCAAGTTTTCTCAAGAACTTGAAGATAAAATTCAACATGCCTGCTCTATTCTACATGCTTCTCCTTCTCCTAATATTCGTGCCATTGCAACAGAGCACAAAGTCCCATATGACACCCTTCGTCGCATCCAGAACTCAAGAACAACGAATGCTTTGCAGGCCTTTTTACTGGCCGCTCTCGTGCTGGACAAAAACAGACCTTTAATGAAGGACCGTCTGACGAAAATGATCAGAATGTTCAACCCCCTGCCATGCGCCCTTGTCTCGATACTACTCCTTCCAATTCAACTGGCGCACATTATTTTTCAACTTACTCGACTGCCACTAGTCAACAGGCATCCCCTCTAATTTTTCCTGCAGCATACTATACATAATTTCATATATTGTACCTACCTAGGTAATACCTTACAGTACTGTATATACCCATACTTACTTGAAACCCAAGCCTCAGCGCTGTATTACTCGTCAACCAGCGTGAGGTTCATCAACAGCGTCGGAGAGTTAAAACAGCAGTGTGATGTTGTGTGACACCATGCCTTCTGTGCAGGTGAGAATGTTTGCAACTCTGTGCTCAAACACTGTTTTGCACCGGCTTCTCTTTGGTAATGTAGCTTTGATATATTTCTTTATTTTTTAAACATAGCATTAAAGCAGGTACTGAATACTACCTGCTCCTGTTTTCGCCTTATTTTAATGTTGTGTAGTTGTTGCGTTATGAAAACCAGGTCGAAAAGTTTTGCAACTCTGGGCCAGAGATAGCACCCCCCTGTAGTGACGAGCCAAAAACAATGCAGTTACACAAATGATGGGATAGGGTAGCGAGGAGATGAAAGCAACAGACAGGATTACTGAATGAAATGCGAGAACACGGATGAAACTAGACACCTATGTGAACAAATACAATTTGCTGTTCTAATGAAATCTTCTTGCGCAACGATTTCATGGCCTTGTGCAATGCTACCGCAGCCTGTGTGCAGCACAATCTCCCCGAACTATCAACCAGGTGGCCATAAAAAGCTGACACAACCTGGCGTGCAACATCGTCATCAACAGACCGCATGGAACCTATGACACTGCGAAATCCGCTGAATTGCATAGCCGCAGCAAGATGGATCGACTCATCGGGACTGTTCTCATCGCCACGGTAGTGTGGCAAGCTGATAAGAATGCAAATTCTGGATTCTGCCAGTCTGATCGGATGATGTCCTTGATCATCAATGGCCCGTCACGCATGGCGAAGGAAGACTCGAAAGGTTGTATCCGATTTGGCATTCCGTGGCAGGCGAGATGGAGCCACTGATTACGGTTTAGTGCATCAAGTGCACCCTGCACTGTTGCGTCGCTGTCCTCGAGCAATGTGAAGGACGACACGACAGGCTCGAGACATTGAGCTACGACAGTTAGTTCGGGAGCGACACATTTGAGCTCCTTCCCTCCCTCCGGGTTTCCTTGACCAATGGCAACAAAATGTTGTGGGGACACGTCCCGAAAAACCCGCCGTCTCGCCCGAACGAGCGTTGTCAAAGTGGGAGTATAAGAGGAGATGTAAATGTCAGACAAATTGTCTCTGTGCTTCTCATACGGTCCTGCTGCATGTAGAGGAAGCAGCGTGAACTCGGCAGTGGGACACCACCAGATATGCGAACCAGGACAAACATCTGACTCCCTAAGAGCTTGGACCACGGGGTCAACAATATCATTCCGAAGCTTGCGAAGGATGCCAACAAGCTTGTGTTGACGATCAGAAGAACCAAACAGCTTTGCGAGTGACTGGAACTCGGAGGACAACTCGGACACTTCGGCTTGTGTAGTGTCAAGCGGAACATGGACAGGACCTTGCCCACTCAAGATAATCAAGGCGTCGCAGCTGTACCGACTAGCATTGACAATGATGACCGGACCTTCTTCAGCCACCTTCTGTAGGTCAGAGAAAAGGGGAGGTAGGAGAAACCGAGAAAAGTCAGGAAGTATGCGGATGCGCAAGACGACGTCGTCCCATTGCATGGTCAGTTGCTGGATTTGCGGAGACTTGTCTTCAGTAGCCTGATCGAACATGTTACGAAGGCAAAAGCTCAACCGCTTGAACTCTTCTGCCAAAGCCATGCCAGTGTCACCTGACACAGAAAGTTCATCGAGTAGTGTGCTGAAGCGTGCCAACTGGGTCCAGAATACCGCACGACCTTGCTCAACCAGCTCCACCGCAGTCGTCAGGGCACCATGACGAACACTGCATGAAAAAGCATCTGTGGCAAGGGAAGAGACAGCCTCCCTGATGACGTCGAAATGATGCGAAGAGGACGACAAGAGAGCAACTTGCTGATCTAGGAATTTCAATGCAGTCTTATAGGCAAGCAATGCAGAGTCGTGATTGAGGGTGTGGGCAGAGGCCGCCCACGACTTGGCAACACCAAGATCTGCGCGAGATGCTGCATGTGATAGGTGGGAGAGTTGCGAATACAGGCTAAACGCTTCATCAAGGTCAGGCTGGACGTTCTGCCGCCGGAATCTGTGTGCTAGACTGAGGGCAAGATTGTCGAGAAACACAGATCGATTAGAATGACATGAGGGGAGGAGCTCCAGTGCAGCTCGATGGTGCTCGATGGCCTCATCAAGGTCAGACATGATGCCACGCTGCCGGAATCTTTCTTCAAGGCTAACAGCAAGATTATTCAGAGACTTGGATCGTTCTGAATGACGGGAGGGATGGAGGAATAATGCAGCGCGATGGAGCTCGATGGCCTCGTCAAGATCAGATATAATGCACCGCTGCTGGAATCTGTCCTGAAGGCTGAGTGCAAGATTGTTCAGAGAGATGGATCGTTCAGAATGACCAAGGGGACGGAGGTGTAATGCATCCCGATGGAGCTCGATGGCCTCGTCAAGATCAGATATGATGCACCGCTGCTGGGATCTGTCTCGAAGGCTGGCAGCAAGATTGTTGAGAGACATGGATCGTTCAGAATGACCAGGGGGACGAAGGAGTAATGCAATCCGATGGAACTCGATAGCCTCATCAAGGTCAGACATGATTCCGCGCTGCCTGAATCTCTCTCCAAGGCAGATAGCAAGATTGCTGAGAGACATGGATCGATATGGGTGATACGGGGGGAGGAGCTCAAACACAGCCCGATGGTGCTCGATGGCCTCATCAAGGTCAGACATGATGCCATGCTGCTGGAACCTGTCTCCAAGGCTGACAGCAAGATTGTTCAAAGACATGGGTCGCTCAGAATGACCATGGGGATGGAGGAGTAATGCAGTCCGATAGAGCTCGATGGCCCCATCGAGGTCAGACATGATGCTACGTTGTAAGAATCTGTCTCGCAGGGTGGCAGCAAGATTGTTCAGAGATATGGATCGTCCAGAATGACCAGGGGGACGGAGGAGTAATGCATCCTGATGGAGTTCGATGGCCTCATCAAGGTCAGACATGATTCCACACTGCTGGAATCTCTCGAAGGCTGAGTCCAAGATCGTTCAGTGACGCAGATCGATTTGAATGATGTGGGGGGCAGAGCTCCAGCGCAGTCCAACAGAACTCGATGGCCTCATCAAGGTCAGACATGATTCCACGTTGCAGGAATCTGTCTCGAAGGCTGAGTGCAAGATTGTTGAGAAACGTGGATCGACCTGGATGACCTGAGGAATAGAGTAATGCATCCCGATGGAACTCAATGGCCTCATCAAGGTCGGACATGATTCCACGCTGCTGGAATCTATCTCGAAGACTGAGAGCAAGATTGTTCAAAGACGTGGATTGTTCAGGGTGACCAGGGGGATGGAGGAGTAATGCAGTCCGATTAAGCTCGATGGCCTCATCGAGGTCGGACATGATTCCATGCAGCTGGAATCTGTCTCGAAGACTGAGAGCAAGATTGTTCAAAGACGTGGATCGTTCAGGATGACCAGGGGAGCGGAGGAGTAACGCAGTCCGGTTGAGTTCGATGGCCTCATCGAGGTCAGACATGATGCTACATTGCAGGAATCTGTCTCGAAGGCTGAGAGCAAGATTGCTCAGAGACGTGGATCGTTCAGAATGACCAGGGGAACGAAGCAGTAATGCAGCCCGATGGATCTCGATGGCCTCATCAAGGTCAGACATGATACCACCCTGCTCGAATCTGTCTTGAAGGCAGACAGCGAGATTGTTCAGAGATGCGGATCGATCTGAATGGCCGGCAGGACAGAGGGGCAATGCAGCCCGATGGAGCTCGATGGCCTCATCAAGGTCAGATATGATGCCACCCTGCCGGAATCTGTGGCGAAGGCAGGCAGCAAGATTGCTCAGAGACGCAGATCGATCTGAATGACCGGGGGGATGAAGGAGTAGTGCATCGCGATGAAGCTCGATGACTTCATCAAGATCAGACATGGTGCCCCAGTGCTTGAATCTCTCTCGAAGGCTGACAACTAACCTGTTCAGAGACAAGGATTGATCTGGATGACCGGGGGAACGGAGGAATAATGCAACTCGATGGAGCTTGACAGCCACATGGTTTGCTAGGTTAGTGAGGCAAGATGACCACTGCCCCATCTCGCTGTGAAATTTAGGTCTCCCACTGAGTCCAAAATGGAGTGAGATCAGAATGAATACACACTTGGGGGAGCTGGAACTGCAGCACTGGCGCACCAAAGACCCACCAGTGCAAGGGAAACGATACAGTGAGTACTCGACGATCCCTGGAATTTAACGGCGAGCTGCAAGGAAGGACCTCATACCCGTTCCCGCGCGGGTGCCGAGCCAACCATAGGTACCCGCGAGTCGCGAGGGCCCGGAGCTCAGGAAAAGGCATCCAAAAATATCCGAGTCCTTCACTGCCAGCTGAAGAATGTGCGCCAGTTAAACGTTGACGCGCTTCAAAGGGAGTCCAGAGAGGAGGAAAGAAAATAATCATTGGTTGATGTAGCTAGTAGTACATCCCTAACGTAGAACACTGGCGCATCAGTACCAAGAAAATAGTCGTTACACTCTCTTCCGAAACTCTTGAATCACATGTTTGTGGCGGTTCAAAAATAGTGAAAATAGTGGGATTCAAAGTAGAATTTGGGATAATATTTTGGATTTCGCACGAGACACTGACAAAATTTGAAGTTATGTACCCAGATTTATGTCAATTTAAATTTCAAAAATATTCTTTGCATTCTGTACAACATCAAAACCTATCTTAAATATCTCTAGCGCCGCTGTGTCATGTCAGCGGGTTTGCCGATGGTCGTCCAATGTTGCAGGATACAACCTAGTGCTTCTTGCCAATAGTACAAATCCTAAGTGCGCATGTACAAGTCACTATTTCGTGTTCAAGATCCTACAACCCTTCCTTGTAATGAGCCATCGCGCCTCTCAGAGATTCCTCATCCCCAAATCGCGGCTGAAAACGCGCAGTGAACGGTTTGGGGTGCGCAACCACGCCGTCCACGAAGCCCATGTCATCAATTGGGTTCTCTGGGTCCTGAGTGATCTTGAACGACCACAGAAGGAGCGCGATGTTGATAAAGACCGAACGATCCGCTATGTGCCGCCCGGGGCAGATTCTGCAGGTTGTTTTTCAACAAGGTTCTACTCGGTCCGATATCAGGCAAGGCCGTACCTGCGTCCAAAGCCATATGAAGGGAACTTGATGTCGTCCCGAATTTTGCCTTCGCTGTTGAGCCACCTCTCAGGATCGAACTTGTCAGGGTTGGAGTAAACAATCGGATCACGTGAGATTGCCCTGTTGAAGGGTGAGCAGCACATTCTTTGACCAGAATGAATATCAATCTGTACCAATGATTGCCAAAAACGATAGCGCCCTTTGGGATACACATGCCTTTCTGCTCGAGCAGCCATAAGAATCGGAAAATCATGCCAAGGAAATGGAAACGTACATAAACGATATCGGTCGATGCGCAGTGAGCAAATCCAAGGGTTACCACAGGCCTCCAGCGAAGACACTCCAGCATGAACGCCTCTATCTGCGGGAGCGAATTGTAGTCATCGAACGTGGGAGCTGTAACGACCGGGTTGAGATTCGTTCACTAAGATGAGCTTTGACACACTTCTGTCACGACCAACGACGATGTCCAGCTGCTCTTGCACTGTCTCCTGCGCCTTGGGATAACATGCTGAAGCCATCACGACATACATGATCGCCACAGCTGTCGTGTCTGAACCAGCGCCAAAGAGTGATCCAGCGAGATAGGCCATTTCTTCTTGCGAAAGCTTGTGCGAGGACTGGTTCTCAAGGAGGTACCGAGCAAATGAAGGACCAGCTTTTCCAGTCGCCTACGAAGAACTGGTCAGAAGGTGTTTAAGAAAGACATCGAATGAACAAACCAATTCTCTTGAAACGCGATTGAGTTGGTCATGGAAGACTTGACTCTCTTCTCTTCTCCATTCCTCCAACTCGGTCGTGTATCCTGGGACGTATTTTAGGATTGGGAAGCGCTCTATCAGGAATGCCCCAGGTCGCATGAGCATCTGGAAGCGCTTGAGCATTTTGTGGACGACGATGATCTCGGGAGCATTCGTGGCGGTGGGCGTGGACTTCCCATACATGACACGCAAGATGACCGAGGCGGCATAGCTTGCGTTGGATGCGTTAAGTGGTCATAGAACAAGGCACGAAGAGTCACACACCGATTCGCAGCTGCTTGATGTCCTTTAGGGTTATCAAGGATGTCAAGGATGACATCACGGGCGGCGTCCATCTGGATTGGCGCATAGGATTCTGCAGCCTTCACTTGAAGATGAGTGTGTGCTGCCCTAATGAAACAACTTCAGCCAAAAAGTTCGGCAAGAGAAGATATCAACACAACTTGCGAAGTCTCCGGAACTGCTCTCCTGCGGGTGAAAGGATCATACGTAGCCCACGAGACAAGATCTCTCCTGCTGCAACCGCACGAGGGCGGTCCGCTAACTGACCACCTTCCTTCTCCATTATGTCATTCGATTCCTGCGCAGGTGAGTATGAAAGTGCACGCTGACTAGTATTTGAACAATCTTACCTGATATCTGCCAATAATGACCATGACCTTGCCAGGCCCAACCCGAAGCGAGATGATGGGCCCATAGGTATTGATCCATTCAGCAAACTGTTGAGATTGGCTGTAATGCGTTTACTGTCAGCGTCCGCGTAGACCCAGAGCGTCCTCTATTTATGTTCTCACTTGACTTTTGGTAGAGGGTTTCGGAATAGCCAATATCCAGGAGGACCTGGGGGAAGAGGCAGGCGTGACCTTGATCGTATTCTAGCGCGGAGGACATTGGCTGCCAGAACGAGAGCGACCAATGCTCCTAGAGCCTTGAGCCCAAATGACAAGCAGAGCATTGTCTGATAGTCTATCAGCACAAATATGATAACTTCAAGGGAAGCAGGGGAGGAATGAAGGAAGGTGAACACGCGGCGCACCAGCCCCCATTTTATTAATATCCTAGATGAGCTGATATGGGGGAACCCTATTAGGAGATAGGTGGTGGCTCGCTAGCGGTTAGTGCGGTTTCGGGAGGATCTACATGATCAGTATCGAAAGACCTTTAAGTTTACTGGCATCGTGCCGAGGCTCACGTTTAGTTGATCAGGCTTTTGAAAGCCAAGAGGAAATCTAGCTATGTGTCCCCAGTGACCTTGATAGAAGAAATCGTTCCTTCTTTGTCAAGAGTGAGGTCGTTCATGTCTGACATGCAGGCTCGAGCTTAGCATCAACGGAAAAACTTGAAGCTTTGTATTGCAGCAATATATTTCAAACCCATGGATTTAGCGGATATCTATAATGGGTCGAACGTACCACTTGATCTCTCTGAGTGAAAATCTACCTAGTGAGATCACGAAGAACACACCTGCATGCAGCTTCTTGGCTGACCAAACTAGTCCAACTCCTTCCTGACGAAGTTTGATCATATGATCATGTATCCTAGCTATCACCGCCGGCCATAGCATTATTATCTGCAAAATCATGATCAGAGGGAGTCTAACACATTGATAGATGTAATTCACGCACTTGATGTTCCAAGTCCATTGTCCATTGTCGAACATCAAATTCACAAACGTCGCAGTGGCGAAAACAAGTGAAAATGTGCTTACTAACCTGTTTGTCAAGGTACTTACTACTTGGCCAGAAACGAGAAAGCGAAGACCACCGAAATACGGTGCCGAAAGGACGAGCCTCACTTCGGCGGGCTAAAACTAGTCATATATCATTGCAACGTTCTCCATAGAAAGTGTGAACTTCTGGATCATGATCAAACCATGCTTGCTCCTCATGTTGCACAAGCCATCCCCAAGTCTGCGACACTTTGACTTGCGGATTTACAGGCGCAGAGCTCGTTAGCTTCGATCTGTCAGGATGCTATGCTGGATTGGTGGCCGCAGTGGACACGTGCAACCTCTTGTAGTCGCTCATTCCTTTCACAGGTTTCTACAACTTCATTGCTCGGATTTCTACTAATGTGCGTACGCATTGCGATTCAAGCTTATCTACCTGGATTTTGTGCTGATGAAATGCGGATAACATGACAGTGTCCTCAGTTTCGTCTTCGCCCACTTGCGCTCCTGATCTTCATCCTCCTCCGAGTCGTGTTCCTGACAGTCCTAACTTAATTGTGGTACCATAGCATGGCAGATGATGTAGAACAATGTCGAGCGGCCTTGAAGAGATGTGCCCCTGGCTATTCTCTTCGATCACAATCTCTCAGCAATCTCGCTAACAGCCTTCGAGACAGATTCAAGTAGCAGGGCGTCCAGTCTAACCTTGATGAGTCCGTCGAGCTCCACCGGGCTGCACTACTCCTTCGTCCCCTCGGTCATTCTGATCGACCATGGTCTCTCAACGATCTCGCCGTCGGCCTGGGCGACAGATTCATGGAGCAGGGCGTGCTGTCTGATCTTGAGGAGTCCATCGAGCTCCTTCGTGCTGCACTGCTCTTTCACCCCCGGTCATCTTGCTCGATCGTTGTCTTTCAACAATCCCGCCCCCACCCTTCAAGAAAGATTCAGGCTGCAAGGCGCCCCATCTGACCTTGATGGGTGCATCGAGTTCAATCGGGCTGCACTACTCCTTCGACCCCCCAGTCATTCTGATCGACCACCAATCTCACCTTCAGCCTTGGAGACAGATTCAGGCAGCGGGGTGTCCCGTCTGATTTTGATGATTGCATCAAGCTCCTTCGGGCAGCACTACTCCTTCACCCCCCTGGTCATTATTATCAACCATTTTCTCTCAACAATCTCGCCCTCGGCTTTGTAGATAGATTCAGGCAGCAGGGCGACCCATCTGACCACGATGAAGCATTTAGCCTGTTCTTGCAACTCTCCCACACATCCCATGCAGTCTCTCGTAGCGATCTTACTGCTGCTAAGTCATGGGCCACCTCTCCCGAGGAGACAAATCATAGTTATGCATTGGTTGCATATCAAACTACATTGAAAGTCCTAGATCAGCATGTCGCCCTTTTGTCGTCTTCCTCACGTCATTTCGATGTCGTAAGGATGGCCCCGGGTTCGCTTGCTGCAAACGCTTTCTTGTGCAGCATTCATCATGGCGCGCTGAAAACTGCTGTGGAACTGGTGGTGCAAGGTCGCGCAGTGTTCTGGACCCAGTTGGCACGCTTAAGCTCGCCGTTCGATGGACTTTCCCTACCCAGTTACACTGGTGCAGCCTTGGAGGAGGAGTTCAAGCAGCTGATCTTTCGCCTTCGCATCGCATTCGATCAGTCCACTGAAGACCAGTCCCCACACATCCGATGACTGACCATGCAATGGAACAATTCCGTCTCCCGCATCCGCATGCTTCCCGATTTGTCTCCGTTTCTCCTGTATCCCCTGTTCTCCGACCTACAGAAGGCCGCTGAAGAAGGTCTTGTCATCGTCGTCAATGCTAGTCAGTACAGCTGCGATGCCTTGATTGTCCACCGTGACCACAATCCTGTCCACATTTCAATTGGTATCACGCGGATCGAAGTCTCTGAGTTGTCCTCCGAATTTTAGTCCGTCGCAGAGCAATTTGGTTGTTCCGATCGTCAGAACAAGCTTGTGTGCATCCTCCGCAAGCTTTGGTATGATATCATTGACCCCATGGTCTGAGCCCTTAAGATGTCGAATGTTCACCCTAGCTCGCGTATCTAGTGGTGTCCCACCGCTGAATTCACTTTACTTCCTTTACATGCAGCAGGACCCTATGAGAAGGGGGGAGACAGCTTGTCACAGATTTACATCTCCTCTTGTACCCCCACGTTGGCGATACTCGTTCGTGCAAGACAGCGCGCTTCTCCATATACATCTACTCAATATTTTGTTGCAATTGGTCAAGGAAACCCGGACAGTGGGAATGAACTGCGATGTGTCGCTCCCGAGTTAGCCGACATAGCTCAGCGTCTCGTACCCATCGTGTCGTCCTTCACATCGCTCGAGGAGAGCGATGCAACAGTGCAGGGTGTTCTCGAAGCAATAAACCATAACCAGTGGCTTCACCTGGCCTGCCACGGAATGCCGAATCGACAATGACCATTTGAATCTTCCTTCGCCATGCGTGATGGGCCGTTGATGATCAAGGACATCATCCGATCCAACTGGGAGAGCCCGGAGTTTGTATTCTTGTCGGCTTGCCACACTACCGTTGGCGATGAGAAGAGTCCTGACGAGTCGATCCATCTCGCCGCGGCGATGCAATTTTCTGGATTTCGCAGTGTCATAGGTTCTATGTGGTCCATCGACGACGAGGTTGCACGGCAGGTTGTGTCTGCTTTCTACGATAAGCTGGTTGATGATTCGGGGGGATTGGACTGCACGCGGGCTGCGATGGCGTTGCACAAGGCAGTGAAGAAATTGCGGCGCAATAAGATTTCACTGGAACAGCAGATCGCCTTTGTTCATATAGGTATCTAGTTCGAGGCTCATTCGCTATTTTCTATGATCCTGATCTCTTTCATTCCCCACTGTCTCAATAATATCTCAGTTATTTGGATCATGTCTGCGCAATACTTTTTTGTACATTAATCATGGCTTGCTCCTATATATTCCTTTCTGCAAACATGTCTTAATCATGAACGTTGAACGTTTGAACAATGAAACACAAGACGTGGTACACTCCGCCTTTACCTTTACCAGATTGGTGTATTCACCTTGTGCATGATTCTTCTTCGATGCGTCCCTCTGTTACCGTGTGTTCGTGTCGCATAGAATGCAGAAATCATTGAGCACCCCCTCTGCATGAGTAAAAGGGAACGAGCCACAACCTCGCTGCCCATTAACAAGGTCATAAATACAACAAGCATGTCGCATAAAGATAGAGAGAAAAAGCATATCGAAAGTGTGTGATTACGATAAAATGATCTTGAAAGGATCCGATCCACCCCAGCTATCGTCGCCCGGCACACCGCATCAAGCCTCCGACCATTGAGATGCAAGAAATCACATACAGCTTGTACCTCGAATCCGCAATGATGTTGGCAAGCTCCAATGCGCGCTTCGCATTCCTGTCCAAGATGTATTAGAACTACAGGCACTGCATACAAAGATATGCTTACTTTGTGACATCCAGCCGCAGTGTAAGCTCAGGAACGTATATCTGCCGAACGGGAGTTACACAGCTCACAGGAACAGCGATCTCCTGTCTCGTCCAGCATCATCCAATCCAAGGTGAGTAGTTTCACAACGGCATCGTAAGCCTAGTTGATAAGTCCCTTGTAGTCGCTTAACCAAGCAGCTCTGGTATCCCGGTTGATTGTCGACACCTCTAAACTCTAGCACTCAACGACGTAGTCAAGACTGTCCCAGATCGTGAAGGACTGCCTGTAGTGAAGGTATTATGTGGCTCGTTCCTCAAATTGGTGGATGGTCCAAGGCAAGTTCACAGGGAAGCACCTCCACAAGGTTCTTGGCAAGTGAAACCCTCTCGTCATCTGAAGCCATGGATTAAGCCGTGATAGTAGAACCTCCACAAAAAGCTTACTTATGGAGTACCGCAAAACAGTGGTACCGACTTGTTCCAGCGCAGCATGATATGTTCCACCCTTGGACGTCATCCACTCTATGGAACGAAGTAGCAGGAGCTCGATGATGGAAGGAGTGACCTGCAACACAATGACAGAAGGGAGGCATCCCTCCATTTGGGGTAGAAGCTGCAAGTAGTGTTCAGAACATGAGTTTCGTGGGGTGCGAGTCCCATTCAAACCACCTGTAGAGTCGACCGATTGATAACCCGAAACGGCCAGCGATGGCCCGGACGCTAAATTACATAATACGGCAAACAAACATATCTAAACTTTGATTCTCTCCCCTGAAGATGGAACTGCTTTCAATCAACGATGAAAGCATTCGACAAGAGGAGCATGAAATTACTCCGTGAGATCCGCACAATAAAATCCTTCTCTTGTTCAAGTCCTCCCGTTCCGACAGAGCTGGCGTACATCCATCGGCTCCCAGCGGAACTTCTACA
The DNA here is from genome assembly GCF_016647635.1 of Suillus subaureus. Taxonomy (NCBI): domain Eukaryota; kingdom Fungi; phylum Basidiomycota; class Agaricomycetes; order Boletales; family Suillaceae; genus Suillus; species Suillus subaureus. The sequence continues at coordinate 59,053 of NW_024538653.1, forward strand.
ACAGGTCTTCTTGCTCATTGTTAACGACATCCCAGGCTGTCCCAGCATCTTCTCATTAGAATATAACACTATTTCGCTCAATGTTTTCAACCCTCCCTTAGTCTTCACCAGAGTGTGCCGTCTCTGGCGAGCCGTTGCATATTCAACACCAGAAGTCTGGTCACGCATCCTGGTCGCGCTCCCTGGGAAAGTTAAACCATGGAAACCATTTCTTCCATATTTCCTCCAGTGTTGGCTTGCTCGCTCTGTCAGGCTGCCCCTCACCCTTTGGATTGTTGACGATTCCAGAACCGCAAGTGCAATTGGATTGAACCAGTGGCAGACTCTCGACTTCTTGATATCCTCCTTTCTGAGAGCCAGCGTTGGGAAACGGTTGTCTATGTCACCCGTGCAAGGCTGGAATCCTGACTTCAACACACCTCAGTTGAAAGCCTTGGAGTGCAATGAATCAAATCTCAGGAACATCGATGCACCAAAGCTTTCCTACCTACGCGTCGATGGTTACTTTTGTTTGACCGTCCCAAACGGACAGTCGACCCTTATTTGCAAAGATCTATGTCATATCCGCCTGCGGGCCGCTTCTGCGCCTGCTATATGCTCCACTATAGCCAGTTTCGCCTCATCTGGAGACCATCGTGGTTGATAAAATCATACCCTTTCATTTTGGGACGTTCCTGCCCCTATAAGTAATTTGGTGCTTGAATCGATGACTCTCCCCCTCCCCTTCTATTTTCTGGAGGACACCCGACAAGAGTTTATCAAGATATTCACTCGACTCACCTTCCCATGTTGCGGAAAATTGACTCTGGTGGGGGCGCCGGAAAAACTACAAGTGGATTGTCTTTTAGCGATGCTAGCAGTTGCATCTTTCCAGGTGCCAGTGGTAGTTTCGGACAGGCACTGCACCGCTGAGCACAGTTCATAAGAACAATATTACGTCGTTGCTCAGTTGTGAGAGAGGTTACTTATTATGGGTAGGTGCTCTGCTATCTCGCCCCACGCACTTGATCATGCCTTGTTTAGATATTCGCTTCAGATCGATGAGTATCGGAATTCACAACTGGGGAAACTGATATGTATATGTACACGCCGATGAATTCTGTCATGCGTTCGCGACGGATGAACATCCTGAGATTACACGACTACGACTACAGAAATACTATGCCTCACTACAGATTTCGGCCTTCCGTCTCTCGTCTTGTTCATAGGGTGCCTATAAGTATATGGGGGTGTGATAAGATTGCGATTTGTCAGGTGCAGCTAAAGGTGGAGCTTTATCTTTATCTATAGCGTGCGATGTCAAGATAACGGTGAGTCGCATGTCCGATGCCCTTTGGGGAGCGTAACATTGGTGATTGACTAGCCGCATGTTCGATGAGGGTGTGGGCACGGCGATGGTGGTGCTTGACGTACATGGTTGACTTCTGAATCTTGTATCAAGTATTAGGGTAAATTAAATTAGAGTGGAAACCGCACTCAAGTGGAGCGTGAATGACATCATGTGAGAAAAGTCCGGTTACGTTA